>NC_058130.1:167966949-168039660 GCF_016433145.1 Gracilinanus agilis
GCATGCTCTTCTCTCTCTCTCTCTCTCTCTCTCTCTCTCTCTCTCTCTCTCTCTCTCTCTCTCTCTCTCTCTTAAGCCTGCTTTGACTAAAACAGTCACACAGTCATTAAACAGTTAGGTCTGTTGTCAACTCTGTCAAGGAATCTAGGATCATAGTAATATAGTAATATATACCTGCACTCCTTTGGAGAAATGCCTTCTTGGATGCATTTTTTTCTCCACTGAGTCAAATCCTTTCTAATAATTAAAAGAAAAAACATATGTTTGTAGTTTCCTTCACTTTTAGTCAACTGTGTAACACTAAAAATGTGATCAATTTGACAAATATTTCTTAAGTGTCTGCTATATTTAATGCACTATCTATATAAATCCAGATGAATCACATGGAAAAGAAAGAAGAAAAAACAGATAACAGGGAATGAAAAATCCAAAGAGCACCTAACTGCCCTTGAGAGAACAGGCCCAGATAGCTACAACCCAGAATCTTGAAAGATCAGGATATGTTTTCTGAGCCATTGTTAAGGCTCTGAAAAAAAGAACACATGTTCCTATTTTCAAGACTACAGGGTGCATACCTGTAGGTCAGTGAGCTATAATTCAATTCCAAATAATATCAGGGAAGATCTTAAATGTAAGGTGAAGACCAGTGTCATGGAACAGAGCTCGGGAGAATTCCAAGTATAAGGAGTCCCTATTATTGGCAATGTTTTCTGTATTCTTTTATTCATAAAGCCAATATTGTATGAATTGCACCAAGTCTTAGACAATTGTAAAATATCTTCAGTAAAAGAAATTTATCATGATGAAAGACTACTTTATCAACATGGTTATTCAACAGTTATGTCCAATTCTTCATGACCCCATGGACCATAACATGCCAATAATGCCCATGGAATTTTCTTTGAAAAGATACTGAAGTGGTTTGCCATTTACTTCTTTTCTACTACACAGGTAGTAAAGGTCTGAGACTGGATTTGAACTCAGGTCTTCCTGACTCACCATTAGAAAAACAGATTGGGGAAAAATGTGTATTGACCAGAATGTGACATGTAACTAGATGAGCAGGCCATTGAGTTATTTCATGATTCTATATGTGTGTATATTTGTCTATGTACATAAGACATTTGTGTTTTGTGTCATGTTTTATATATGTCTGCATCTATAAATATACGTATCTATATCTGTCTATATTGGAACAAGTATTAGAAGCATATGATGAAATGGATTCATATTTGAGAAGAAAAAGGTCACACTTGGGATGCTGAGCAGAACCTTGAACGATTTCAAATGGCTAAGTATCTCAATAACCTATCTGTTTAATATTAATATATTTCTGATGATGTTATATGGCTGTAAAACACAGAAAAACACATTCCATGACCTTGTAAGAGTTTAAATTTGCAAATGCCCTAAAGGACAATGGGAGACACTTATAGCTTATAGGAGCATAGGAACTGGAAAAAGTTAGAGGTCATCTAAGCCTCATTTTTAATTTCCTCACTTTTCAGATGAGGAAATTGGGGCCCACAGAGATAAAGTGAAGTGTTCAATGTCACACAGGCATTAAATGGCAAGACTAGGATTAGAATCTAGGTCTTCACTCTCCAAATCTAGGGTTTTTTCCACTGTACCATGTTGCCATCCCTTATTATCAATAGCAACACGTACAACAAATGGTGTAAAAAGATATTATTGAGGATATATGTGTTTGGGAAAGGAAAAGAAAAACAAAAGGGAAATCCAGGTCAGTGGCATCCCCAGGTACTAAAACAACTTGATTGTACTTTTTCCTTTTTAAACTATCCTTCTATATCTTAGAATTCAGACGAAGTATTGGTTTCAAGGCAGAAGAATGGTAAGGGCTAGGCAATGGGGGTTAAGTGACTTGAGCAGAGTTAAATAGCTAGGAAGTGTCTGAGGTCGAATCTGAACCCAAGACCTCCCAACTCCAGACATAGCTCTCTATCCACTGAGCCACCTAGCTGCTCCTTCTTGAGTATGCTTGATGTATCTGCTGAAATTCTGAGTAGATGCATCTACCATGTATCTCTCTTTAGGGCAGGGAAGGTACTTTTGCCTCTCTTTATATTCCTGATTTTTGGTCCAGTGCCCAGTACATAGTAGGTGTTGAATACATGTTTGCTGACTCATTGATACTGTTGGGAAGAATATAGACAAGAACTTTACAGAAGAGTAAGATGTGATGGGTAAGATCTTTACTGGTGAAGGAAATAAAGAAAGACCCATGGCAAGTATGAACCATGAAGTAGCATGATGGCCCTTGGCTCTAGCAGAAAGAGTTGCCCAGAATATGCCTGTACTTTGTGCATTCTTCACATGGAAGCTGCTCTTTGAAGATCAGAAGACCATTTGGGTAGCAGATGACTATAAAAGCATGGTGAGCTCACGGACTGACTACACATGTGCTCAAAAGAAGAGAGCCTGCAGATCATACACTGAGCTTCAAAGTCACATTTTTGTATTAATATAATAATGATGCATATATATATATATATACACACATGCATATATAAACTAAATAAATATATGTATAGAGATATATAAACTAAATAAATGCATATGTATATATATGTGTGTGTGTGTGTGTGTGTGTGAATGTATAGCTATGTCTACTAGATAAATATATTTATAGATGCAAAGAATCTTAGCGGTCACCCACTATTTATCCCTCTCATTTATCAGATGAGGAAACTGAGGCCCAGAAAAGTTAAGTGACTTATCCAAGATCATGAATAATGGAAGCAAGAAAGGCAAGATTTGAAACCAGGTCCTCTAATTCTAATTCTAGTGCTTGTTCCACTGTGCCACGCTAATTATTTGCTATCCTTCCACAAAGATGATACTCTTGACCTGTCACCAGGAAGACATGCCTTTTCTTTTATTATTTTAATTTATTAAAGCCTTACCTTCTCTTTAAGTATCTATTTCAAGACAGAAGAATGGCAATGGCTAGGTAACCCAGAGCCCCACAGCTAGGATGTATCTACAGGCAGATTTGAACCTACGTCCTCCCATCTCCAGATCTGGCTCTCTGTCCACTGAGCCACATAACTCCTCTGAAAGACATATTTTAAAGGCATTTTCCCAGCAATGATTTAGTACTCCTTGTAACAATGGCACACACTTGTGAAACAGTCATGTTAGAGTCAGGCAGCAGACTCCGGTCATGGTTTAAGGTTCTAATCAACAGTCAGGATTAAGGGGCCAATTTGTAGCTGGGGCAAAGCTTTATTTTGTTATCAGTTTGTTCCCACTTAATTAGTCAAATGTTTATTAAGTGCTATGAGCTGTGCACTTAACTGAATCTCAGAGATACAAAGAAAAGCACAAAAGAGTCCCTGCTTTCTAGGAGCTCAATGTCTAAGGGAGGAGATGACCTGCAAACTACTGTATGCAAAAAATCTGTTGAAAAGATAAACTGGAAATAATCAACAGGAGGAAGACATTAGAGAGAGTGAAGGGTCAGCATGAGGCCAATGTTAGTAGAATAACCCAAGGCTAGGATTAGGGGTCAGTCTATCTCTGGACCAGAAGGGTCAGTCTGTGGCCAGGCTCAATAAGTGAGCAGAGTTAGGGGCCAAAAACCATATCTGGGTCAAGGAATCCATCCATGGCTGGTGTTAAGAGGAACCATTTGTTAAAGCTAAGCTAACTGTTCTATATGGGAATTGAGCACCTAACGTTGGTCCCCATCCTGTGTTCTGTCCAGCTGAGGTAAGCAGCCACACGTAGAGACCATGACACATCAGCAGCAGCAGCTTCTAACATCAAGGACAAATGTTGCAGAAAGATTCCAGATGATCTCATCCAGAGTTCTGGTAGAGAGGGAGAAAGAGAGACAGGTCATTTTCCTTGTAAAATGATATAATCATTTATTCTTGGAGTTAGAAGAGGCTATGGGTGAGGGTTTCTTAACTGAGTTTCTAAAGAACTGAGGATTTCAAACATTAAAATCAAGGCTGAGTTAGACTTCAACTCCTATCCTTTTGTGATACCCAGGAGCATCTCTGAATTTAAGTTCTCCATGAAAAAGAATCCCCTTTATAACATATCTGCTAAGTTGTCATCCCCTTACCCACTTGAACCCCTTCAGCTACAAGGGAACTCACTGCCTACTACTACGGCCCATTCTTTGTTGTTGTTCAGTCATTTTTCAACTGGGCCCAACTCTCTGTGTTTCCATTTGAAATTTTCTTGGCAAAATACTGGAATGTTTGCCATTTCCTTCTCCAGCTCATTTTATAGGTGAGGAAACTGAAGCTCACAGAGTCAAGTGATTTGCCCAGGAACACACAGCTAATAAGTGTCTGAGGCTGGATTTGAACTCAGGAAGATAAGTCTTCCTGAATCCAATTTCAGTGCTCTATCCACTGCACCACTCCATTCTTCTCAGGGATCATTCTAGTTGTTTGGAAGTTCTTCTTTATATCGAGCTAAATTCTGTCTCTCAAAAACTCTTGTTCCTTGCTCTTAGGGTAGGCAGAACATGCCGAACTCTTCTTCCAGATGGCAGCCTTTCAAATCCTTAAAGGCAGCTGTCATTGTACCCCCTCAATCCTGACCAAGTTTCTAAAGAACTGAGATCTCCAATATTAAAATCAAGGCTGAGTTAAACTTCAACTCCTATCTTTTAGTGATACCCACGAACATTTCTCATTTCTGTCCTGGGAGGTACCTTTGTCTCATTTAAATGCAGAAAGGCTGGGGCTGGGTAAGATACACAGGACAGTAGAAATGTTGAATCTGGAGTTAGAGGATTGGGTTTGAATGTAGGCTTTGTTACTTCTTACCTGTGTGCCTTTGGACAAGTCGTTCCATCTGTCTAAACCAGGGGTCAGCAATGTATGGCTCTCGAGCCATATCTGGCTCTTTTGAGGGCCATGTCTGGCTCTTTCTGCAGGAGCCATAAAGTCGATATTTTTTCAGGCGCTGTTACAGGAGCGGCACTGTGAGCACTGTATGGCTCTCGCGAAATTACATTTTAAAAAATGTGGCGTTTATGGATCTCACGGCCAAAAAGGTTGCCGACCCCTGTTCTATACCTTTATTTCTGCATGTGTAAAAGAAGAGGTCCCTTCTGGCCAGAAGTGCCCTGGTAAGTGTTTAACACCAGCTCTCTTGAGAAAAAAATACATGCATAACACACTTTTAAGTTTAATCTGTATTATTAGTATTTTCTCCATCAAATACATAAGTTTAGGCAATCAAGAAAACAATAACTCAAGCTCTAGTTTTGATAACTTAAGCCCTAGTTTGTAGTTTTTGCTAATTTCTGAGGTGTAAATACTCAGACAAAAATTTTAACAATAGGCTTCAGTGAATTAGTTCAAATTGGCTCCAGGCCACCCCTGCTTTCAGCTCTAAATCTTTTTAGTAGCACCTTGATCTGGCAAGGATTGCTTGCAGTACATGGGGATATATTTGAAGCCAGAGGGACTACGAGGGGAATGGGTCAAGAGGGGCCCTTTTGCATCCTCTTGCTCTTTGGGGAGCTGGATGGTGTAGTACATAAGAGTACCAGGCCTGAAGTCAGGAAGGCCTGAGTTCAAATCTAGCCTCAGACACTTACTAGCTATGTGATCCTGGGCCAGTCACTTAACCTTTTCCCTTAGTTTCCTCAAATTTAAAATGAGCTGGAGAAGGAAATGGTAAACCACTTGAATATCTTTTCCAAGAAAACCACAAATGGGGTCACAAAGAGTCTGACCATTATGTTAAAGCTTGGTGGAAAAAAATTAATGGTTTATATAAGCAGATCTGGATGTGAATTCTCTTTCCCTCTACTCCCGTGGAATAATTTGGAGCAATCAATCTATAAGCATTTATTTGGTAGCCCTTCTGTGCTAGGAATATGAAAACAAAGATGAAATAATCTTGGACCTCCGGGAGCACACATTCTATCACTTAACCTTTCTGGATCTGTTTCCTCATTTGTAAAATGAATGGTTGGACTAGATGATTTCTAAGGTCCCATCTCCTTCTAGAAACAGTCACCTCTGCTAAACCCTCCCAGAATGCAGTAGATTTAGTATTCTTGCTCTTGTTCAGCAAGAGGATGGAGCTGTAGCCACAAAACTTTCCTGGAGCAAACAGTATGTGGGTCAAGTTGCAATGAGAGCAGATAAGCAAGAGTGTTGTACTAAGCTAGAGTGCTTAAAGCATCCGAATCCAAGGGTCTAGACAAGAGGTAGGAAAATACATTTTCAGGAGTTCTTCAAAGCCAGGGAATTCAGCCAGGAGTTATGGTTTATGTTATATTTAACATGAAGAGCAGCTTCTGTGTTTTGACAGCTTTTTGCAATGTTGCTCTGTCTGAGACAATGTCTTCTGAAGCAATAGCATGTTAATCATGCCCCCTACTTGTTTTATGGGACCCTTGACATCCAGGATAGGCTTAAGGAAAGGAGAAGCAGAGCAGACAGTTGAAGGAATCTAATCTCCCTAGAGTCAGAAAAAGCATGGGATTGGGAGAACAACAACTAGGGCAAGGCCAGCAGGGCTTTGAGCTAGGGTGGGCACATGAAAGAGGGGCTCTTCCTTCCCATGCCAATTCTCTACCCATAGAAAGGGAGGAAGACTCCAGATTCCTGGTGGGTCACACCTGCGATAAGGTTAGAAATGGAGAGCACTAGAGGAAAGCTGAGCCTATAGATCCTCATTGGGGAACCTTTTCTGAATTTGAGTGCCCAGAGGGGGCAAATCCAAGCTGTCTGTGAACTCCTGGATTACCAGAGAGAATTGAGGGAGAAAGTGCTTGCTTTGGGTGGTTGGACAGAGAGGTGGGGCATGCAAAAATGTCCTGGGGCACTGGGAGGAGGGGGAACAAGCAGCTCGCCAAGTGTGGGCTCTGCATACCAGCCACATCTTTGCCAATGCTGCTATTGACCAAGTGTGGCCTAGAACAGAGTCACAAATTCCAGGACAGCCTGCAGACAAGATACACACTGGAAAAAGTCCCCTCAACTACCTTCTATGATTGAAAGGTCTCTTTAGAGCTACTAGCTTTAGAAGAACAAGGATTGGGCAACTCTGTAGCAAAGGCTTTTCCTCCCTACACCATATTTCAATTTAGTGAGAAGGATAGCAAAGCTGTATGTTTGCAGAAGGCATCTTCCTGAGTTAAAATCTGGTGTAAGACATTGTGTGATCCTGGGCAAGTCACTTAACCCTGTTTGCCTCAGTTTCTTTATCTGTAAAATGAGCTAGAGAAAGAATAGCAAACTACTCCATTATCTCTGCGCCAAGAAAACCCCAAAGGGATCATGAAGAGTTGGACACAATTAAATGAGTGCACCATGTTTGCTACAGGATAAGCATTAGGCCTTGAAGTGATCGCTCAGACCATAATCCCATATTCCTTCAATTTAATTGAACCCAGACACTAGAATTCCCATTTATTACACTCTTGCCTGAATTCTGTTCTATATTGGCATATAGTACTTGCATGCAGAGCAGTACAACAAACACAGAGCCTCCTGCCTTTGATGTGTGCTGATGTTACTCACTTGGCATTGACTATTCACTTTGGATGGAGCAATCTGGACTAAGAAAAGATCCTCCATCCTGGCACCACTCAGTCCCTCAAATCCTAAATGCTCTGCCCCTACTCCAGGTAGGAGAACCTGCAGACCTCTTTCTCCAACTGCATCTTGCACACATTGGAGGGACAGGCTACAGTCCAGCATTGCCCATACCCAGGGAACAAATGGCCAACCCATTTCTTAGAAAAAATTGTGGGTACCAGCAGAAAGAGTTCTGGAGCAGGTAGAGGGTCAGGAGATGTAGATTCTCACTCTAGCTCTGCTTGGGCAAGTCCCTTCATTTCTCTGGACATTTTTTTTCATCTGTAAACTGAAGGGGGTTAGTTTACATGATCTCCAAGCGCCCTCCCCGTTCTAAATTCTAGGATTCCATTAGCGTTGGATTTTACATTCACCACAACCTCATGTCTATTTGATCCCCGCCACTGCATGCTTGATCCCCATCATTCACTTTGACAATTTTACAACCGCCACCAATCAACCCTTGTCAATTCTGTGCCATTTTAGAAAGGGGAAAAAAAACAACTAAAAATAGCTTTATTTCCCATTTTTCAGTAAAAGAAAAACAGTCTTTTTTTCCCAAAATAAACCTCATTCTAATTTTTTTTCCAAATGGGTTAGATGGAGATTAAACCTGAGGGGGTTATGAGTCAGTTCACACATCCCTGGACCCAGGCTGCCTGCCTAAATGAGACCAGAAGGGCAAGTGATTCTGTGCGGTCTTCCTTTGGGGGCTGCTCCTTGCTTTGCCCAGACACCCCTTCATCAAAGCCATCGGGTCCAAAGGGCTTTATTACAACTCTAGGCTCGGTCCTTTTCTTCTTCTCTCTCCATTTTACCTATGTAATGCAAAGCATGGGGCGAGTGAGTGCACCCCACCCCCTTTAGTTCTGTTCTTTGCAGCATCAATGATCGACCTGCAAGGATTAGATGGAGGCAATCTCTGTAATCTACTTGGTAAGATGAAAATCTTTTCCTTCATCTGGGGTCACTGGTGACAGTGATTAAATCTAGGGGGAGCTGCAGGATGCCCAGACTTGCAGCTTTTAGGGTTCTTAGCCCCAGGCCATTGCACCCAGTTTAAAAATACATTTTTGGACCCCACATGTGTTTTGCCTGCTAGGATTATTCCAGGCCCTCCTCACCAAGGCTCATAAAGTTTGGGGGAAACATGTGGAATTGCCAGGCAGCAACACTTGCCTTATAAGGTGGGCTTGGTACTTGAAAGTGGCTAATGAGGTGGAGAGAAGCTCCCTTTGTGTCCAAGGCGCTCGTGGAAGGATTCACTTCTCCAGAGGACTTTTTGACAAGAGCCTACTTATCTCCAAATTTGGGGATTTTTAAGCCCCTGACATTTAGAACTAATCAACAAGCTGATTTGTTTTGCATGTGGTCAGATCACTAATTAAGTTGCCTGGCGGAAGAGAGAACAGGCTGGTAAAAGCCTGGAGCTAACCATGCAGAAAATTTGCCTCTCATTGGCAGCAGAAAATGCCTGGAAATCAGGAAACTCTTTTCTTCTGTCATGGTAATAGACTGGCTCCCTGGCACTGCCTGGGAAGGAGGGATCCAACAGAAAAGAAAGGGGGGGGGGCTCAAGCTTTGCTAGGCTCATGGGAGAAGACATTTAGCAAATGTCTCTGGCTATCTTGCACATTTAGCCATTTGGCAGAGAGGCAATTTTAGGCCGGCTCTTCCCCAATACTTCTCTTCAAGAATAAGAAAGGATATATCTGAAGAAATGAAAATCTTCAGGGCAGCAAGGTGGCTCAGTGGACAGAGAGCCAGACCTGGAGATGATCCTGGGTTCAAATCTTGCCTCAGATGCTTCCTAACTGTGTGATCCTGGGAGGGCTACTTAACCCACATTGCCTAGCCCTCACTGCTCATCTGTCTTGGAACCAATACCTAGCATTGATTCTAAGACAGGAAGTAAGGGTTTTAAAAAAGATGAAGGTCTTCCTTCAGGCAGTAGAGCATCAAATCAGAGTCAAAGCTAGGAGAAGACTTAAAAATCATCCAGTATGACATCCCTGACTTGTGTAGTTATCCCTTGAATACATCCCCAAGAAGTGGTCATCCAGCATTTGCTTGAATACTTTTTATGATAGGTTGCTCACTATTTCATAAAGTCCACTACCCCAACCTAGAAGAGCTCTAATTGTTAGAATATTTTTCTTCGATTGAGCCAAAATTTGTCTTCCTGTAACTTCTCCCTGTTGTATGAAGAAGCATTATGGTACAATGGGGAGAAGTGGGTACAATGGAGAGATGAAACAAAGAAACATCATGGGTACAAGGGAGAGATAAAATACATTCACATGTAAATAAATGTAAGAGTTTGTTTACTAACTCATGAATGTTTCATCCCTCCAGTAGAATGTAAGATTCTTGAGGATAAGGTTTGTTTCATTTTTCTCTTTTTATCTATCCCAAGAGCTCAGCACAGTGCCTTGAATATTGTTGTTGTTCAGTTGTGTCCAATTCCTCATGACCCATTTGGGGTTTTCTTGGCAAAGGTACTAGAGTAGTTTGCCATCTCATTCTCCAGCTCATTTTACAGAAGAGGAAACTAAGGCCAACAGGATTAAATGATTTGCTCAGGGTTACACAGCTAGTGAGTATCTGGGGTCAGATTTGAACTAAGGTCTTCCTGACTCCAGGCCCAGGGTTCTAACCACTGAGTCACTTAGCTGCCCCCTAGGATAGATAAAGGGGGAAGGCAAAATATTTATTGGATCTAATGGCCTCATTAGAGACAAAATACTGATTTGACATGTTTTATTTAAAACATGCATCAAAGTACAATTGGAAAAAAATCTAGTGGTGTGACTAACTCCCCGTTCAGGATTCTTAAACAGTCAAATTCATTCAAGTTAAATTAGAATGAACGGTGCATCAGACTTCAAATGGCAACCTCGGATCATAGCTCTTAAGTTTTTTATAGGCACATTTTCCCTTACTGTTGTTTTAGAAAAGAGATTTCAAAGGAGACAATTTGCCACTTTTCTACTTCTTACATGAATAGCCCCAAGAAAGGGTAGTGTGTACTCAGACAGAGGTTTCTCTCTAATGTCAAACATTTCACAGTATGACTTCAGTTTAGAAATGGTTAATGTTATAAAAATGACTTATCCTGAGGCTTTAGGGAAGTTCTGAATCCAAATGGTTACTCACCAAACAATATATAAAAACTTAAGGTCACAAATCTCTCTTTCCCACCCAAACCCACAGAAATATGTGTGTGCATCAGAGAAGGAAGCCTAAATGAAAGCAAAAACAAAAACTTTTAATATCCTCCAACCCAAAGCACATACTCTCAAATGGTCATGGGATCACATTTGTTGCACTGAATTGAGTCTCACATTCTGTTGGGTAGATATTATTATCTATATTTATAGATGAGGGAACTGAGCCTCAAAAATTAAATAACTTGCTAATGGTCACATAAATAATAAGTGTCACAACTAAGAGTTGAGCTCAAATCTTCTGGATTGCAAGTCTAGCAGTCGGTAGTGAGCAAAAGGTGAAATATCTGAGGAAACAAAGGTTTGGTCTTCTGAACCTATCACTATATAAAGCAATACATGCTGATTGCCTAACAAATCGGGACCAGGCCCCTCACTCATTTTAGAGCTGGACCCTGAATATAGGGGGAGATAGATTTTTATGTATGAAAAACAATCAAATAAAGCCAATTAACTAAGAGGAAACAATACAATATTAGGTGATTAATGTCTATTTGAAGGAAAGACTAGGGACTTTCCAAGTTGGGAGAGGGAGAGTAAAAAGGTATAATTCACTGAATTCAGGAAAAGAGGTATCACACTTCTCCTAAGGGTCTATAAACAAATAAAGGAACATGAAAACAATAACCAATTGATTAGTTTGCAGCCAGTTTTTTTCATATAGGTCATATGCTTTGTTTGAGATGTGTAATTATAAGAAAACTTCTTGTATCAATTTTAAGATCTGACGGCATCATTGGTCAACATAACCTAGGTGCTTGGTTAAAGTTTCTAAATAGCAAATTAATTCAATTTCCCATCCATGCTAGGCTAGGTTGAAACAATTCAATAAGCTTTTCTCCAAATTCTGATGATTAAATAAATTTTTCTCACAAGATAGAATTTTGACTAGGCTCATAATTGAATAGAAAGGGAATTAAACTAGCTCCAGAATTGAGTGACAAGATGGACTCGGTGTGGATTTACTCAGTTCCTACAAATAATCACTTGCAGTCCTAATCTCTTCAATTCCTTCAATTTTCTTACAGTCTATCCATCATGTTATAGATCAAGGGAAGCTTGTCTATGACATAGTGATGAGACTTGCATCAGGTGGGCCAAATTGATTTCAAAAGGGTCAGGTGGAAAGGGACATATCTGTGTAGCATAGTACAAGGATGGAGAATCAGGACCACAGAAAGAAGCAGATAGCAAAGCAGAGAACCATAGGACCATTGATTTAGAATGAAGAAAGACCTAAGAGATCCAAGTCTTCTCATTTTACAGAAGGAAAAAAAACAAGTCCCAGAGAAACTATGACTTTTTCAAAATCACATAGTTGGTAAGTCAACAATGTGAGAATCAAGGCAATTAAAAAGGTCAGGTTATGGCACTCAGTTCTAGAGTTTGTGGGCTTTGAAATTAGGTAGTAAAGAGCTAGCTCCCTGTTTCTGACCCTCTCTGATAGATGGTTTTTTGCAGGCAGTCATAATTCGTACGAGCCAATTGAGGGCTTTCTCCTAGGGTGTCAGATCTGGAGGTATTAATTCCTTCTTCCCTGTGGTGACCATCTCACTTCTTCATACTCGTATTGCCTTGTGTTATGACTGCCCACTCACCATCTCCAGAACCCCTTCCAAGGCCTTTCTTCCTTGTACCTCACATACCTACTGGTGTGCCTTACTTTTGAGGGGAAGAGCCATACTTCTCTTGGCACCCTTATACTTGCAGTCAGAGTGTCTGCATTGGCATTCCCCTGCAGTCAACCACATTTTCCCTAGGCACAAGGATTCCTAGTTATTGTTCTGGATTCAGATGGTAATCCCTCTCTTCTCCCCCGCCCCCTTTTTTTAAATAAAGAGGACTATATTAGAACCAGTGGTGGAGAGTCAGCCAGTCTATCTGAGAATTTCTTCTCAAATCTTATTCCTCAGTCATGTTTGGTGTGTGTATTTTAAGTGTCATTGTAAATAGGTAAATGCCTGAGGGTATTGTACTTTTGCTTGTTTTCAAGGTCTAATGTTTACCTAACTAATATAATATATACTGTGTCATTTTGTCCAAAATTCCACCATTAGAGATTTATTCCTTTGTATTGTCCATTTTAAAATGAAATTTATTACAATGGAGCCCTAAAGTGGACATGAATACCTCCAGTACAGTCCTAATCTTACTCTGACAACTCACTGTGGTAGGTAGGAGATGCTGGATTCTCAAAGGGTCAGTGAACACAAAGTCTGGAAGGTCCTGCCTAGTTGGAAAGACTTTGAATATAACATGTAGACCTAATTGCTATCCAAGAATCAATTTAACTAAGTTGGAGATAGTCATTATTAGGTTGGCTAGGGGATAACAAATTGGAGGAAAGTCATTCTCAAAGACTCTCTTCCAAGATGGAGGACATCTAGGTTCTACATTGGTAGGGGGGTTTTTTCACATGAGGGAAATCAGGAATTTTTAAACTATTGAAAAGGTAATGGGGCAATGAAATTTCAATCTCCCTAGCATATATGTGGTATTTATGGGGGTGGGATACTTGGCTCTCTTCCAGTCCCATCCCCTTCTCTGAATGGTGAAGGAATAAGTCTTGAATGCCTTTTCACCCCAATTGGTCCAAGAGATATTCACAGTAACTAAAGGTAGGGAGGGGATAACTATTTATTAAGCATCTAGACTCATGGGATATGTTGCTATGGATAGGAAGTTACCTACACTTCCCACATGAACTAGAATTCTTTTTTTTTAAATTTTAATTTAATTTTAATTTTTTAATTCATTTATTTAATTAATTAATTTAGACTATTTTCCCAAGGTTACATGATTCATATTCTTTCCCTCCTCCCTCCCTCCCATAGCCAATAAGCAATTTGATTGGGTTTTACATGTATCATTGATCAAGACCTATTTCCATATTATTAATATTTGCAATAGAGTGATCATTTAGAATCTCATCCCCAATCATATTCCCATTGAACCATGTGATCAAGGAACTTTTTTTTTTTCTTCTGTGTTTTCACTCCTACAGTTCTTTCTCTGGATGTGGATAGCGATGAACTAGAATTCGTGAGGAATATTTCTTTCCTGGTTAGATCCTTGTTATTGGCAGGGGGTTCTGACCAATTCTTCCTGTGTTTACTTGTTGCAGGGTAGGATGAGTAGAATCAACGGCTGCCCATGCAAAAGCTTGCTGCCTCCATGCCACCCTGTGGTCTCTCTACCCCATACAGATTACTTGGCTATAAATCAGTCCTGCACTTAGTCTCTTCTTACTTCCTATAACCACTTTTCTTGGTCTACTCCCAGGTCACAGCCTCCATGATCTGTGTGGCAGGCAAGGGAGAAGGCAGAGTGACAGGGAGGCTATAAGAAACTAACAATCCACAAATTTTCTTGTTTTCTATTTTAACTGGATAAGTGATTTCATCAATATAGGGAGCTCCCATTGGTAGAATGTCTTCTACCAATGAGGGTCTACATCTCAGGAACTTAAGATATTAAATGACTCTCCCAGGATCACTCATCCAGTTATGTGATAGAGGTAGGACTTCTATCATTATTCCTAATGTTGAGGATAGTTCTCTACTCGTTCTGCAGTATTATCCCTCATGTCCTTTCATAACTTTTCTTTCATGCTTCGAAAAACAAGCTAATTGGTCATAGGCTGTTGGTGGTCATTAGTGAATGAAATCATATTAGGTTCTCTCACCCAGAAGCCAATTGCAGTGTGTATTAACATATCTCTGAACAGGATTTCTTTAAATAAGCTAACATTTAGCTTATGGTAGTTTAGGAGAATGATGAGTCGTGAATTCTTGCATTTGAGGGCCAGATTGCTTGGATGGAAGGGAAATTTTTTTCTAAAATATGAGCTTTTCTAAATGGTGTAATTAGGTAATTCTATGACAGGGATTGTTCATACAGAGGCTGATGACTCTGTGTGTGTGAATGTGTGTCTGTGTGTGTGGAGAGAGAGATGAAGAAAGAGAAGAGAGAGAGGAAGAGACAGTTAGATAGATAAACAGACAGACACCAGAGAGAGACAGACAGACAGAGAGACAGAGAGAGGTCTCTTCTAATTCTGAGAAGCTAACATTCTAAGAGTCTGACAATTTACTAACTCTCCCTTTGGGCAGCATTAAGCCTCTTTGGCTTTTGTCTGTAACAGGGATTGTATGTGGGTATGTTTGGAGACACATTTAGCAAGTCACCAGGGATAATCAGTGCATGTCATTAGTAACTGTCATTAGTAACTGTTGTTTCCCACTAATTGGTAGCCTGTTCAGTCATTGGACCTCTAATATACACATTGCTCCTGGGGTTGCTAGGTTGGAGGTAAGAAGTGGTCGCTGGCCTAGGGGGCCTTTTCCTAAGGGTGCTCCCTTCCTAAGCAAAATCAGCTTTCAATTTCCCCTTTGCTCCCTGGCAGCAGGCATCATTTGCCTAGGCATAGGGAGGAGGGAGGGGGATGCCAGGAAGGCAGACAATCTTGCAGAGCCCTAGTGAAGAAGCAAGCCCTGCATGAGAGGTTCTGGTCTTAATTCTTTAATTAGAAGCTTATTGGAGGCAGGGGAATGAATCCATGAGCCAGAGCTATTTTGAACTTTTCATTCCATTATTAAAAAGGGGGATGGGAGTAAATGTGGCTCCAAAGATAATGTAAAGGCTGGAGTCAGTGCAGAGATGAATATGAGGCAAAAGGAGGACTCGGGGTAGGGAACACCTTCAGAGTTAGGGGAAAGGGCAATAGGGTAACTATACTGAGCTGTTTCTTGTGTTTTGTAAACGTGTGGTAAAATGTTTAAAGATTTTTTCCAATCTCTGAAAGGAAAAAAGAATGTCAGATAAGTAAGTTCTGATCTAATTAATTATCTGATGCTTACTCCTCATGTGACCTTGGGCAAGGCACTTAATCTCTTTGGTCCTCAGTTTCCTCATTTGGAAAATGATAGGGTTAGACTAGACTAGATGGCCTCAGTTCTGAGAGCCTGTCATTCATCCTAGGACCATATCATGCTATGATCTTACGTCTGAGGTCCTTCACTGAAGTTCTATGAATTGTGGTTCCTCAAAGGTTATGCTCTCCCTCATCCTCCCTTTCCTCTCTTATAATCCCATAACTCCATTCAGGATTTGGCTCAAATGATACCTTCTACCTGATGCCTTTCCTGACCACTCACTGCCCCAATAAATATTCATACTTTCCTTCTTTAAAAAATTTCAATATATATTTATTGAGCACCTACCATATGCCATGTATTGTGCTAAGCAATGAGGAACCAAAAAAGAGGCAAAAGACAGTCCCAGCCCTCAAGGAGCCAACAATCCAATGGAGGTACAAGAAACTATAATGACCAAAAATAGTTTTAGAGTACCACTAAGGAAACTTGGTATCCTTTCAGAGGAAGGAGAGGATATGGATGTGTAATGTGCTATATACTGGCAGACTCAGTTGTTATTAGTTAGCTTCGCTTAGATGTTTTTCTTAATTATAAGGATTCAAAGGGTGTTAAGGGAGAAATTTCTGTTCTGTAAAAACAAAAGGCAACAATAAGACAAAATAAAAAGATATGCAAATGAGTGTAATCTATCCTACTTTCCAGATTTAACAGCATTATGAGTGAGAATAAATAAGTTTATAATCTTAACTTATTTAAGAAATATTTTTAATTTTATCCAACTGAAATTAATTCAATTTTAACAATTATTTTTAGAATGGCCAAGGTAGTCATTGATTCTAACTGGCTACATCAGCTCTCAACTCAAATATACACCAGTGGCCCCCTATTGCCTTTAGGATTAAATATAATATAGGATTAAATTAAATATAATCTAGGATTAAATAAATATAAACTCCTCTGTTTTCCCCAAAGTCCCCCATAACATGAGTACCATAATTTATTACTCCTTTTCTCAAATCCTACAGCCCAGTCAAGCTAACCTGCTTGCTATCCTTCATCTATGGCACTATATCTCCCTTCGCATCATTTAGTCCATGAGCTTTTATTAAAAGCTTGCTATGTGCTTTATAGCGAGGCAACCAAAAAAAAGCAAAATTCCAGGACAGTGAGGTGGCACAGTGGATAGAATGCCAGGCCTGGAGTTAGGAAGACCTGAATTCAAATTGGACCTCAGATTCCGACTAGCTATGAGTAAGACACTTTAACTGCAATTTGCCTTAGTCTACTAGAGAAAGAAATGGCAAACTTCTCCAGTATCTTTGCCAAGAAAATCCCCAATGGGTTCACAGAGAGTTGGACTGAAAATTAACTGAACAACAACAACCCTCAGTCTAAAGGTCTCTGAGCCTTTTCATCAATTGTTTATCATGTCTGGAATGAGTAACCCCCTTCATCATCTTCATTGCCTTAGAGAATCTCTCATTTCCTTTAAGACTCAAGATTCCACCTTCTTCATGAAGCCCTTCCTAATTCTCCAAGCTGCTAGAACCTTCCTTCTCAAAACTATTTTGTATTTTTTTGAATATATCCTTTGTGTAAGCACACACACATATTTACAAATGCACATTTCCCCCCCCCCCCAAAAGAATGCAATCTCCCTGAGGCCAGGGTCTAGCACCTTCCCTGACCTGGAGTGGTTGCTTCTTACATTTATCAATTGATTGATCTCTCTTAGAGGTGGAGATAATCAACAATCCTTATATCCTATCTCATTTAGCCCTGTACTACCCTGTCTGCCCTGACAGTGGTATTCTTGTTTTTGCCATCTACTCCTACCCATTTCTTAGCTCCCCTGACATGTATTACCTGATCCTCACCCCATTGCTCCTGCTTGATCAGGGGGAAAGAAGCCATGGCGAAGATTAGCAAAAAGAGCAGGGGGAGCTCAGTAGCTCCTGTCTATGCCACAGTTTCTTACCCTGTCTCATAGTTGTCTGTCCCTTGATGAAATCCTGAACACTTCCAACATTTCCTGAAAGTTCTTTAATTTTATGTTCATGCATTAGTTGTTTTTTTTTTTTTTTTAAATTCTTGCCTTCGGCCCTAGAATCAACACTGTGTACTGGTTCCAAGGCAGAAGTGTGGTTAAAAACTAGGCGATTGGAGTTAAGTGACTTTTCCAGGGTCACACAGTTAGGAAGGGTCTTGAGACCTAAATTGAACCCAGGATCTTATCTCTTATGAGCCACCATGTTTTAGGTGTTATATTTAATAGTACTTTCCTCATTAACAGGAATGGCTAGCATTCAATTCACTGCTTCAAGGTTTGCAAAGTCCTTTACAAATCATATCTCATTTTATCCTCATAATAACTCTGGGAGGTAGGTGTTGTTATTATCCCAATTTATGAGTGAGGAAATTGAGGCAGGCAGAGTGACTTATCTAGTGTCACACAGCTGGTAAATTTCTGCACCAAATTTGAATTCTGCTTTCCTGATTCAAGGGCCGCTAGGTGGTATAGGGGATATAGTGACAATCCTGGAGTCAGAAGAATCTAAGTTTAAATCCCACCTCAGATACTTACTAGCTGTGTGACCATAGCAAGTCACTTAACCCTCATCTATAAAAGGAGCTAGAGAAGGAAATGGAGAAGCACTCCAATATTTTGAGTAAGAAAAAATCAGAAATAACTGAGATGACTGAACAGCCACAAATTCCTGACTCAAGGTCCAGTCCTCTATATATTGTATCAAGTAGCTACCTTGAAAATGCTTGGTATACATTTTGCATTTACTTGCTACGGGATGTGGAGTTACATTCTCCCAGAAGAATGCAAGTTGTTCAAGGTCTAGAGTTGTTTTAATTTTTGTTTCTGTATTCCTAGCTTCTAGCTCAGTGCTTGAAACACAGAAGAGGCTTAATTAGTGATTCCTGAATTGAATTGAATTGAATTGAAATGAACTATTCTAGGAGGCCACAAGCTCTGGAACAGGGGTCGGCAACATATTGCTCTAGAGCCATATCTGGCTCTTTTGAGGGCCAGATATGGCTCTTTCTGAAGAAGCCATAAAGTCAATTTTTTTTTCAGGCACTGTCACAGGAGCGCACTGTGAGCACTGTACGGCTCTCACGAAATTACATTTTAAAAAATGTGGCATTTATGGCTCTCATGGTCAAAAAGGTTGCTGACCACTGCTCTGGAAGATCCTAACAGACTAAAAAGGGTTAAAACACAGACTTGACAACACTTTAAGCTTTTATAAGGACCAGTTTAGCTATGTACAGAGAGACTTCCACATGGCATGCTAGATAAGGATCTGAGAAATATTCGACTCCGATTTCATAATTTTACAGATTAGGAAACTGAAGCTCAGAAAGACTAGATGACTTGCTTTTTCAAGTTTCTCCCCACTGTAGACCATCTTTCCTTCTTTTCCTATGTCAGGCAGGTTTGGCAAGCTCTCAGACTCAAATATCTCATGGAAGCTGAACCAGTAGCCTATGGATTGCCTGTCTCCCTCCAGTGACCTCTAGAAACCTTTAATTTCTTCATCCAGCCCCCTACTTCTGAAGTCTCTCTATTATCTATTTAAAATGGTGTGTTCAGTGTTTATATGTAAGTTTTATTTTGCTTTAATAAAATTATCACTTAAAAATTCAAAACAATTTTACTAAATTTAGCATAGGTCTGAGTTGCCAATGTTATTTTTCCATTCAATAAACTCCAGTGGTTCCCTATCACCTCAAAGATCAAATATAAAATGTTCCATCTGACATTCAAAGCCCTGTATAGCCTGGTCTACTCCTCCCGTTCTAGTCTTATGCCTTATGCCTTCTCAAATACTCTGAAATCTAGTGGACTTGACCTCCACGAAGACTTGAATTTCTGTGCCTTTTCACTGGTTGTCCCCTATGCCTGGTATTCTCTTTCTCCTCAACTCAGTCTCCTGACTTCTCTGGCTTCCTTCAGGTCCCAGATAAATTCTCAATTTCTGCAAGAAACATTTCTCAGTCCTACATAATCCTGGTGCCTTCCTTCTAAGGTTAACTCCAATTTATTCTATAGGTATCTTGTTCAGACACAGTCATTTACAGTCTCCCTCATTAGACTGTGAGCTTCTTGAAAGCAGAGACTGTTTCTTCCTTTTTCCCTTCTATCCCCAATGCTTAGCAGAGTGCCTGGCACATAGTAGCTTGTTGACTTGGCTTGACTTGACTTGCTTTAGGTCAAAAAAAAAAAAAAAAAAAAGGAAGGAAGGAAGTAGCAGAGCCTTCAAACCAAGGTCCAATGATCAAAGGATGTTGGTGGCCATTGGTGAATGAAATAGTATTTGCTTCTCATGCTGACTTTGGCTTCACTGCACCTACCTGTCACCCGAAAGTAGAGGAAGAAAAGCAATTTGTCAATTGATGGAAAGAACATCAAACTCCCATTTTTCTAACTCTGGGTTTATTGAGCATGCTTGTGAGCTGCAATTTGGTTTTTTGAGTGAACCTGTTCATAAAGAAAGAGTGTCCTGGACAAAAAACAAATGAAAAGCAATCCACTTATAGTTCTCCTATAAGATCTATATCTATTAGTACAAATTAAGAAGTTGGCATTCTCATTTATAAAGCAAACATTGGTGAGACTGGTTAGCATTATTTAGATTTTAAGAACCTTATGATTCATGGGTTAAGTGAGAAAATTGAGGACAAATTGAGGACTCAGGAAAGTTAGAGAAATGTAGAAACTGAACTCTAATGATGTTACCAGCAGCTGCTGTAATTAGTGGCTCAGAGGAGGGTACCAACATCTCTCTCATGATCGAGCTGCCTGCTGCAAGCTCATGAAGCAAGGAGAAGCAGAGTTTACATTGCTCATATTTATGAGACTGGCTCTAAGGTCTTGGAGAACAGATGGAGAGGGGGAAAGATGGGCCTTGGGTGTAGTGGAACAATGTTCCTAGAAGCAGGGGATGGGATGAGCATGTCCAAGGGGTTTTCTTATTGTGCCTGTAGGTGTTTCCCCTGTAGTATGATCTTTCCTCTGGTAAAGGGTCCTGGGTGTCTGTCAGTCCCTTTTGCTGAACTCACCGAGGTCTTGGCCATAGAGAGCATCAAAGAGAGCTACTATGATCACTCTGCCACAAAATCAGCAAAGATTGCATTCTTGGGCATCTTTTTCTGAGAAGTTTCCTCTCTTGTAGGACAATCCATTTTAAAGATTGCTAGTATTGATGATCGCACCAAGACATAGGTACTCCTGAGTAGCAATCTAGCAATCTGATTCATCTGGTTTTTTTTTTCTATTTCTGTCTCTCTGTTCCTCTCTTCCCCCTCTCTTTCTTACCTCCTTTCTGGGTCTATCTCTACCCCACTTCTTTTCTCCTCCTTACCCTCCCTCTCAATATTGAGCCACATTCTTCACTTCTACCCCCTACTGGCTAGTGAATAAAGGAGGAGTAAATATCACCAGTGGCCCATTTTGTCGGGGGTTGAGGGGGGAGGGTTCCATCTCTCCTTTCCTAACAGAAACCAGGAGGTTTTCCTACATGGTGCTATGGCCCACCTATGTGTCACAATCTCTGCTCAATTGAATGGGGACCCTAGGATTCAGAACTCAATCTTGGCTTTCTTCTTGCCCCGGGCAAATGATCAAATAAAATCCAGGAAAGACAAGACATACTAGTTCTTCATTACTTATTTTTATGCCTATGGCTTAGTGCATTTTGTTACATATAAGACATAAAACTTCTTATGTAAGCTCCATAAGGGTATACATAATATCTCATATATATTCTTTTCTGATGACATGGAGGCATGATCATATATAATATATCTAAATATGTGTCATAAATGTACTTATAAAAGTGTATATATATATATAAACTGGCCTTGCCCTAGCTTCACCACTTCTAACTTTGTGGCATGGGATAGGTCACCTCTCTTGGCTTCAATTTCCCCATGTGTCATATGGGAATTATAATACCTGCACCAATTTCCTAAATAGAACTGTGGAGGGGATCAAATTGGATCATACAGGCAGAGCATATTGTAACCATAAATTACTATATAAATGTCAGTTATTCTGATTGGATGTGAGCTTGATTCTCCCCTTTTCAAAAGTTCCTATGTAAACGATTTCATTTTATCCTTGGCAATTCTGCATGGCCCCCATCTTGCAGATGAGACAGCTGTTTTGTGAGTTGGTCAAGGTCAACAAGGAAGAGAGGAGCCGAGAAAGTTTTAGAAAAGAGGCTTTTTTATTCCAAGGGCCAAGCTGCCTCTGGGTTATTAACCGAGATAAGTGTTTGCAAATATGGAGACTCACTCAAATATATCAACTCATTCCATCAGTAATGTATGATCAACAAAACCATTTACAAAGCAATAATACACAGGAGGAGTCATTTGTTTTCCTTTTACATTTTTAAATAAAACTGGTCTTTTTCCATCAATACATTATGTGATGAGGAAGACAAGTAGATTTCCTTAGTATAAAGAGAACTGAACTAAGAATCAGAATATCTGGCCTCTTTGCTCACTGTGCTCACTAGCTGGGTGACTTTGAGCCACTTGTTCTCCCCTTCTAATTCCTCACTTGAATCTTCTGTAAAACAAGGTTTGACTAAATGACTGCTAAAGATTCTACACTCTAAAGTCCTTCCCAGCTCTATATCCCATATTCTAGCCCTTCTAGCTTCAGATATTCTAAGTTCTAAAATCCCATTCCAGCCCTGGCATTCTATGGTTCATGTCCAAAAACCCTTTCCAGCCCATTAATTAAAGGATCTAGGAGTTTATCAATGTTGGTATTCCTTGTAATAATAGTACTAATTACAGTCCATCCGTGCCTATCCAGTCAAAACCTGAAGTTAAATTATAAACAAATAAACAAACATGGAAACAGCTGAAACCTATTCTTTTTATAGTCATTGTTTTAAAAAAATCTTGATCTCCTTACCCTTACTTACCACTTAAAACTTTATTTCTGGAAGTTGCATTGGCCAAACTGGCAACATGGTGGCCAAGTGCCTATACTGTTGCTTTTGTCTCTGTAACTGGTATTCTTTGTTCAAGCTGTTCTCTACCACTGAAAGAAATAAAATAATAATAATAGACAACATTTATATAGCACTATTCGAAAAGCACTGTGCTAAGCTCTTTGTAATTATTTATATATTATATAATTTAAAATCATTTGGTCTTCATAACAGTTCTGAAATGTGGGTGCTATTATTGTCCTCATTTTAATGATGAAGAAACTAAGGCAAACAACAGTTAAGTGAATTGCCTGAAGTCATGTATGTAAATGTCTGAGACTAGATTTTGAACTCAGATCTTTCTGACTCCACATCTAGTTTTCTGTCTCCTATACCATACCACCCAGCTGACCCTGGATGAAAATGAAAAAAGGTCCCATGGGAGGGGGTATGTGTGGTTTCTACATTCTTTGGGGGCATAGTGTGCTAGCCCTGGAGTGAGGAGGACCTGAGTTCAAATTTGACCCCAGCCACTTCCTAGCTGTGTGAGTTTGGGCAAGCCATTTAACCCTGTTTATCTCAGTTTATCATATGTAAAAAGAAAATGGCAAACCACTCTAGTATCTTGGCCAAGAAACCCTAAAAATGGGGTTAAGAAGAGTCAGAAATGACTGAATAACAAAAACAACACCATGTTCTTTGATTCATTCCTTCCTGTCTCTTTATCCTTACTACCAGTCCCTCCTCTTACTGAAATTGAGAAATTGCTGCTTACTGTATTACCTCCATCATTTCTAATCTACTTAAGGAACTAAATTCTGTTTTCCTTTCCCATTCACTTCCCAACCTCCAACCCCCACGATACTCTGAACCAAATACCACTGAGTCATTGTTCCTCGTGTCCTGTGCCCAAGACAAAGTGGGATTGATGCAGCCAACAGAACCTTCTTAAGCAGGAGACCTTTGGCAGAAAAATGAAGTCCTGCAGAGTGGATGCTTTTGGAACATGGCTTCTGGCAGTTGACACCCTCTGCATGCCAGTTGTGAGAATGACATTTAGGATACAGCCAAGCATGTGAAAACTAAATTCCCACAATCAGTCACACCACCATGGCGAGTGAGCAGGAGAAAATCCCTTTTCTGTCCAGCTTGCAACTTCAGAGCAACCACAGCTCTAGGCTGTAAGTTATCGGTACAAGATCAACCTGCACTATGCTCTCTCTGGAGCCACTCTGGTATTGTGGAGCTCGAATCCACAAATATTGAATTGACAATTATTGAACCCCTGCCATGGAGGAGATGCTATATTTGAGACACTAAATCATGGTGCCGCGGGTCAGAAGGCATTGTAAAAGGTCATCTGGCCAATCCCTCTGTCTCCAATAGAACGCCGGGTGACTTATTGCTGACAGATGGATGTCTTGCTTTTTGGGTGTCTTACAGATTAAGATAGATTGTCTGTGGCTGTATCTACTGAATGCCAACAAAACAGACCACATCCTTGTATAAACAGTTCCTGTGTTTTGCAGTTATGCTGGCCTGATCAATACAGATTGGCCTTCAATGGCTCCGGCAGAACTGAAATGTCACAGAGAAGTCATATTATCAGATGATGATGATGATGATGATGATGATGATGATGATGATGATGATGATAGCTCAATTTGATATAATGATTTAAGGTTTACAAAGAACTTTTCATACATCATCTCATCTAATCCATATATATATAGCAACTATGTATTGGTGGCACAATGGATAGAGCTCTGGGCTTGGAGTCAGGAAGACTTGAGCTTCAATCTGGCCTCAGACACTTATTAATTGTGTGACCCTGGACAAGTCACTTAACTCTCTTTGCTTATCTGTAAAATGAACTGGAGAAGGACATGGCAAACCACTCCAGCATCTTTGCCAAGAAAACTCCAAATGGGGCCATGAAGAGTTAGACACAACTGAAACAACTGATCAGGTGCTATTATTATTCTCATTTTATAGATAATGAAACTGAGGCTCAAAGTGGTAACATGAATGACCTAGTGTTATATAGATAGCTAGAAGTCTGAGGCAGAATTTCCATTCAGATCTTTGTAACTCCAGGGACAGTTCTCTCTTTAGTTATTGATATGTGTCATGATGAAATTCTAAGATACTGAATTGTATCCTGGAAAGATTTTAGGAACTTCTTGTGTTTTTGCTAGTAATTTAATTACCTACGTAAAGACCATAAAGGTTTAAGGATTAGGATTATTTTGTCTGGAAATAAGAACACTTAGAGATGATTAGAGGTGAATGATATCTCAGAAGTCATTAAGTTCAGCCCTCTATGATACAAAGGAAGAAACTAAAACCAAGAGATGGCACAACAAAGTAGTGACTGAGCCAGAACTAGAATCTAGGACTCTGAATTTGAATTCTGGTGCCCATTCTGGCCAATCAGTGAGCCTTTACTAAGTTCCTATGGTGGAGATGGGGCTATGCTAGAAGTTGGGATACAAAGACAAAAATGAAATGATTCTTCCCTCAGCGAGCTTCTGGTTTACAGAAGGATATTATATATACACAGAAAAGCAAATACACTTAAAAAACCTGACTTATTTCATTAGTATAGGCAAGGTAGGCCTGGTAAATGTGCTATCCAAGAAAAATAAATGTATATGATGCACTTTAAAATTTAATCTGTTAACATTTTCTCCATCGCTTTCTTAAGTGCAGACAATCATAAATCAAGAAATCAGGACCTGATTTATAGAATTTACTGATTTATGAGAGATAAATGCTCATAATGAAAATTTAATAATTGACTTTCTTCTGGCTTTAGGAATATCCCTGGATTTAGGGAACTCCTGTTTAGGGAAAGTCCCTCTACCATTACAGATCTGTAATAATTTTCTGACTGTTTTTTGTTTTATGTTTTTAACCCTCACCTTCTGTCTTAGGCAGAGTTAGGTGACTTGCCCAGGGTCAGGAAGTATCTGAGGCCAGATTTGAACCCGGGTTCACCTGACTTTAGACCTGGAGTTCTATCCACTATGTTACCCACCTGCCCCTGCAACTCCATGTTAAAGAGTGTACCTTTGGTCCCAAGAAGTCAAAGCCTAGGGTGATGCAGTCAGTGTTTCTTAGAGGTAGGACCTTAATCCTCCGTCCCAACTTCGAGGCAAGGTTGCTATTTATTTTGCCATGTTGCCTCTCTCCAAAAAGTTAAAGTAATTTTAAGAGAGAGAAAATACTGACTGGGAGACTCAAGAAACACTTTCTGTAGGAGGTGATAACTGAGCTGTACTTTGAAACAGGCTAGGGTGTCTGTGAAATAGAGGGGAAGAGAATACTTTCCAGGCATGGGGGACAAACTGTGCAAAGACACAGGGGTGGGAGATGTCCTGAATAGGGAAAAGGTAGCCTGCCAGTTTGGTGAGTCAGAGAAGGCTGATTTTCCCCAAGCACGTAAGTGACAAACCTTCTGGCTGGATGCAGGTACACAACATGTGATTCATTCTCCCTGTGTAGTTGGGGAGACTGGCCACATGGTTCAATTCTTACAGGATTAAAAAAAAAAACAGTGGCAGTTTGCAGGCTACAGAATCGAAACCTGCTGAATGACATACACATTAGAAATAGAAAATTGGATTAGCAGTGACATTTTGGCCCTGAGGCTTTTTTAGGCTGTGGAAATAAATTCTAACCTTGATCTATTCTACCCAGAACCTGACGAAGACATCAAGGCTAAAATATTGCCTCTAATCTTGTTTGTTATTTCCAACATGTATTTTATTGGCTCCTTTTCCTCCTCCAGGACAGGACTGTGTATATTTCTTGACAGACATTTTCTGCTGCTTCTATTACAACTCCACATTTAATGCTTTACTATGTACTTGCATGAGTTTTCCCCAAGTGCATTGTGGGTGGTGGTGGACTAGTGTGGCTGCCTCCTTGCCTCAGAAGGTTTTTGTGTTTCTCTTGCCTCATTTGGGACACAAGCCAGGCTTTCACACTAATAGAACATCAGGAGTTCAAAGGAAGAAGTGGGAAGAACTTGAATTAGGGACTTAGGCTTCTATAGATGGACCAGTGCCTCCAAATAGCTCAGCATGATTATCAAATTGTTCTTCTCTGCCTTAAAATCTGCCTCCCCAACACATGCACACCTTAATGCTCTTTTGAAATGAGAGAAATCATTTCCCTACCTCTGCTTGTTAGAATTCCTAACTTCCTTCAGGACTCAGCTAGATGGTGCCAAAAGAGTACATCTGATTCGTTCTCCCTGTG
Source organism: Gracilinanus agilis (assembly GCF_016433145.1). Taxonomy (NCBI): domain Eukaryota; kingdom Metazoa; phylum Chordata; class Mammalia; order Didelphimorphia; family Didelphidae; genus Gracilinanus; species Gracilinanus agilis. The sequence goes on from NC_058130.1 coordinate 167,993,868, forward strand.
TAGTTGGTGAGACTGGCCACATGGTTCAGTTCTTACAGGATTAAAAAAACATAATGGCAATTTGCAGGCTACAGAATCGAATCTCCCCCTTGACATTTCCTTAGCTATGTGATGCTGGGCAGATTCCTCATCTCTCTCTCTGTCTCAGTTTCTTCATCTAAAAAGTGAGAGTAACAATAGCACCAACCTTGCAGAGGTGTTATGAATCAAATGAGATCAAGTATGTAAAGTGCTTTGTAAATCTTAAAATGCTATAAATCAGTGGTTCCCAAACTTTTTTGGCCTACCACCCCCTTTCCAGAAAAAATATTACTTAGCCCCCTGGAAATTAATTTTTTTAACTTTTAATAGCAATTAATAGGAAAGATAAATGCACCTGTGGCCATCATGGCTCCCTGGATCACTGCAGCACCCACCAGGGGGCGGTGGCACCCACGTTGGGAATCACTGCTATAAATAATTGCTAGTTCTTATTGTTTATTTAGCAAAAGAGGGATAAGGACTAGACAATTGGGGTTTTATTTATTAAGACAGCTTTATACCAGGCTAGTGGTAAGTTATGAAGTTTACAAAAGGTATAGTAATGGAATGCAAACTAAAACAATTCTGAGATAACATCTCATACCCACCAGACTGGCTAAAATGATAAAAGGGCGAAATGACAAAAGTTGGAGGGGATGTGTGAAAATGGGAACACATACACTATTGGTGGAGCTATGAACTAATCAAACCATTTTGGAGAGCAATTTGGAATTATACCCAGAGAATATAAAATTGTATTTACCCTTAGACCCAGTAAACGTGTTTCTGGGTCCGTTTCCCAAGGGAGATCAGGGAAAAAGGAAAGTAACTTATATGTTCCCAAATATTTATAGCCACTCTTTTTGTGGTGACAAAGAACAGGAAATTGAGGGGAAGCCTATCAGTTAGGGAATGGCAAAACAAATTGTGGTATATGATTATGATGGAATACTACTACACCATAAGCAATGGTGAGCAGTCTAATTTAATAAAAAAAACTTGGAAATAAGTACATGGACTAATGAACAGTGAAAGGAGTAGAACCAAGAGAATATCATGTATAGTTACGGAATTAATACTGGAAGAATAAATCAAGGAAGTTACCTAAAGAGTGAACTAAAAGGTGAAAGACGTAATTTGCATAAACATGTCTGTCTCCTGTACAATATTTTCTGTGATCCTGGCCTGTGAACTCCGTATGTTGTTGTTCAATTCCATTCAGCATTTCATGACCCCTTTTAGGGTTTTCTTGGATAGAAAATAGTTTGTCAATTCCTTCTCCAGTTCATTTTTTTTTTTATAGATGAGAAAACTGAGGTAAACGGGTTTAAGTGATTTGCCTAGGAACATATAGCCATTAAGTCTTTGAGGCCAGATTTGAACTCAGGAAGATGAGTCTTTCTGACTCAAAACTTGGCACTAGCAGTCCATGAGCCCCATATACTGTGTTAGGTATGTGGTTGAGAGGCAACTCCACTATTCTAGTAAACAGTTTGAGAAGCAACTGGAATAAAAGTTTAGCTTCCAGAATATCACACTTCACAGCCTTTAGGATCATGGTTCTAAAGCACGAAAAAGTCAACAAATGTTGACCTTCTCTGGGCTAGACACTGTGGGAGATACAGAAGACATCACCTGATGGAAAGTTCCCTGAGGACAAAGAACATGTCCTAACTACACTCTATCTCTCTCCCAGTACTTAGCCCAATAGATAGATGCACAAGTAGGTTCTTAATAAGTGTTTGCTGATTTTAAAGACTGGAGAACTGAACAATTCGCTGAGAAACTCAGAGTCCAGAAGACTGAAGATGAAACGTGTCATTCGCCTCGTATCAGGAAGGTGATGAAATAAAAAGGCAGAAAGACATACAATTCTGGGTATGTGCAATGTGGGAATTTGTTTTGCTGGACTATGAATGTTTAAATGAAGGTTTGGGACAGATAGAGGCAGGCCTAAAGTCAGGAACACTCATCTTCCTGATTTCATATTTGGCCTCAGACATTTATTAGCTGTGTGATCCTGGGCAAGTCGCTTAGTTATTTGCCTAAGTTCCACATCTGTAAAATGAGCTGGAGAAGGATATGTTGGCCAAGAAACCCCCCAAAAGATTCTCCGCCATAGTCTGACAGGACTGAAATGTGACTAAATATGGGGTTTGTTTGATATTTTGTTGTTGTTACTGAACTAGGAGAGGAGGAGCAACAGGAAGGATAGATTAATAAAAATAATTTTTAAACAAATATTTGTTGATGAAATAAAGGATGTTTTCTCTTAGAGCTCAGAACATGATTGATGAGACAAACTGTATACATAGGAAACAATGAGTAAGCTAGGCAAGACAGCCAATGACCAAATACTAACTGATGTGTTAAGAGAATTAAGAAAGGAGAAGATCCATTGAGTTTGAGGGACAATAATAATCGATGCTGATACAGCACTTGATGGTTACCAGGTACTTTTATGTATTATCTCATTTTTTCCCTAACTCTCAGCTAGAGCTCAAGTATTTTACAGATGATGGCTAGCTGGGTGGCATAATGGATAGAATGCCGGGTCTTGAGTCAGGAAGACCTATGTTTCTGAGTTCAAATCTGGCCCCAGATACTTGATAGCTGTGTGAACCTGGGCAAGTCATTTAATTGTTGGCCTCAGTTTACTCGTCTATAAAATGGGCTGGAGAAGCAAATAACAAACCACTCCAGTATGTTTGCCAACAAAACCCCAAATGGGGTCATAGAGAGTTAACCCAACTGAACAACATTTTACAGATGAGGAAATTGAGGTTAAATGGCTTGCTTAAGATCTCCCAGAGAGTCAGTTGTAGAAATGAGATTTATATCTAAGCCTTCTGACTATCACTTTTTCTTTTACTCCCATATTACTTCTGCCCATGTTCTCTGGGTAGCCAGGGAAGGCTTCTGGGAGAAGATAAGACTTAAGCTGGGTTTGAGGGATGGGTTGAGGGGACTTAGGATTGAGCATCACAATTTTGACTCTGGAAAGTCAGAATTTAAGGGGAATTACAAGTTAATGCTTCTTTAGATTCTTTGAAGAAGGGGACGTTGAAGCTTAAGTTGAGTTGAGGGCTTAGAGTTGGTTTGAAGTTTGCTCAGGTTAGGTTAGGTTGAGTTTGGTTCTTTTGGTTTGTATCTTATTGATTCTCCACCTAGAGGAAATAATTCTTTAAAGTGCCTCTTTGCCATGAGTGTAGCAAAGATGAGGGGTGGAGGTGGGGAAAAGGGGAAGAGTCATTAATTTCTGAAGTCAACTAGTAAAGGAAAAATCACAAATATTCAAATTATCCCTTGAAGTGGGTCAGTTGCCACTTTCACATCCAGTGTCCTGCAAATGCTCCTCTCCTTCTCTGGCTCTTCCTCTCTTCTCTCTTTCATTTCATGGGAGAAGGTTTCAGCTTAGGGGATTGTAAGACATGAAGGCACCTAGCAGCATTGGCAACTCTGGTCATGAAAGTCTTTCCTGTTGACAGCCCCACTTGTTAAAGAAGTTTCAGCCAGACCTACGGTGGGAAGTAGGGAATACGGCTGATGGAAGACCCATAGCCCACCTAGAATGGCTGACTAGTTTTGAGTATACACCCTATGCCTTAGTAAAATCAAAATTTTTACAATTGGAAGGGATATTAGAGGCTGTGTACTCTAACCTCTCAGAGAGGAAGAAGCTAAAGCCGGGAGAGGATAAATAACTAATTCAAAAAATTTCAAGTCCTTCAAAAACAAGGACTCTTTACTGCATTATAGGGCTTTTCTAGTGTTGCTTTTTGGCTCTATTTCTTTGTAGAATAGATATAGTTGAACTCATGTAAGTTAAATGCATGTGTGATGGAACTCTTACCGTACCAGCATGTTGTTAGTCCACGGCCCATTTATAGAATTGCTGCGGTAAACAGCTATCTATCTACATCACTATGAATCCAAAGGCAGTTCCACAAAACACTTGTGCCAAAATAAAATAGAAATGGGGGCCACTAATCCATACATTAGGATCCTCAGGGGCCACATATTGACTTAATTAAAAATATAATATTATCGACATTTCATTAAATTTTTATTTAATTAAATATTTCCCAATTAAATGCATCCATTTATTTATTTGTTTATTTGTTTGTTTGTTTTTAAAACCCTTACCTTCCATCTTAAAATCAATATTATGTATTGGTTCTAAGACAGAAGAGTGGTATGGGCTAGGCAATTGGTGTTAAGTGACTTGCCCAGGGTCACACAACTAGGAAGTGTCTGAGGTCCGATTTGAATCTAGGACCTCCCATCTCTAGGCCTGGCTCTTGATCCACTGAGCTACACACCTGCACTCCACCTCCCACCCCCATTAAATTTAAAAACAATAACACAAAATCTCTTACCTTCAGTCTTAGAATTGATATTAAATATCAGTTCCAAAGCAGAAGAGGGGTAAGGGTTAGACAATTGGGGTCAAGTGACTTGTCCAAGGACATATAGCTAAGAAGCGTCTGAGACTAGATTTGAACCCAGGACCTCGCATCTCCAGACCTGGCTCTCTATCCACTGAGCCACCTACCTGCTCCCTCAAATTACATTTTAATCTAGTCCCTCTTGTACACTCAGGAGTGTTGTTGGTCACATGCTGCTTGTGAACTGTGTGTTAGTCACCTTTGTGCTATCTTTCCTTTCCTCCCTTCCTAACCCCAAAAACCTCCTTGTTTTTCTCTTTGCCTCTGAAGAGCTCTTTTAGGATAATTTAGAGGGAAGAGAAGTCTACTTTTTCCTTCACTTCCTTCCAGAGGATGGGTTTTTAGGATATTTCTACACAGAAAAGGAGGCATATGGAGATGTTCAGGAAAGACTGATACCTCTGGTGTGAGGGCTTGCTGAACCTTTTCAGAGCTGATTTCTTCTTTTGGTATCTACCTGCCATCTAGCCCTTACCTGTGGCTCAAGGAAGCTGTAGCATGTGCAGGAGCCAAACCCTGGTAAATTGTCTCAGCAGTCCAGCTAAACCTGGTTGAAGGTAACTGACAGGTCTCAAACCCACTGGGGACTTGGGAGCCTGTCTACCCCAAGCTTGGGAAGACTCTCTTGAGCGGAAGGGAAAGAAGAGAAAAATGTGTCCCAAAGACCACAAAAGTGGCAGAAGTGGACCCTGGAGCACTTAGAAGTCGGCTAGACATCAAAGAAGACAAAGTCATCCACTGCTTCCCAAGCAGTCATCTCGACTTGTCTTGCACCTGGACTTTGCTGACTCTGGAAGAGGAAGTGAGGCTAATGGCTTTGTGTAACTCTGCCTCACTGAAATCCAATTTGTGTGTCTGTCAAAAGAATATCATCACCTGTACAAAACTATAGCAGTTTTGTTGTTGTTGTTGTTGTTTTGTGGTGGCAAAGAACTGGAAACCAAAGAGATTGCCCATCAATTGGGGAATGACTGAATGAGTTGTGGTGTATGCATGTAATGGAATACTTTTGGGCCATAAGACATGACAAATAAGATGATCACAAAAAACCTGGAAAGACTTATGTGAGCAGAAGCAGAAGAAGACTATACACAGTAACAACAAAAATGTATAATGATCAACTGTGAATGACTTAACCACTATCAACAAGGCAAAGATCCAGGACAACTCCAAGGGACTCATGACAAAAAAGGAGATCCAACCACCATAGAAGGAACAGATGGAGTCTGAATGCAGATTGAAACAAACCATTCTTCACTTTATTTCCTCTATGAATTTTTCTCTAGTGTAAGCAATATGTACCTTGTTTCACAACATGATGAACATGGATATATGGATTATGTGATTACATATATATATATGTATATAAACCCATATCATATTATGTGCCTTCTTGGGAAGGGTGAGGAGGAGACAACATAGATTGCAAAATGCCAGAAAACAAGTATTAAAAATTGCATCAACATGTAATCTGAAAAAATTTAAAATAAAAACAATAACATCACTGAGTATATCATTTTGGTCTTTTTCATGCATGAAAGTCAACAATTAACCAACACATAAGGAAGAACTGAGCCCACTTTATATAATCTGTGTGGTATTGTTGAATTATGGAACCCCAAAGCTAACAGAAACTTTAGAAACATTTTTATCCAACACTCTTATTTTGCAAACGAGGATACCAAGACTCAGGGAAGTGGTATATTGCTCAGGCCCCAACAATAGTTGCTGGCAGAGTAGGAACTAGAACACAGGCTATTTAATTTGTCATTTTGTGACTATGAGCATATCAGTGATCCTTTCTTTGACCATCATTCCCACTTTCTAGGCAAGAAACTAACAAGTTCAACTTTTTTTTTTTAAATTTTAAACCCTTAACTTCTTTGTATTGACTTATAGGTGGAAGAGTAGTAAGGGTAGACAATGGGGGTCAAGTGACTTGCCCAGGGTCACACAGCTGGGAAGTGGCTGAGGCCGGGTTTGAACCTAGGACCTCCTGTCTCTAGGCCTGGCTCTCAATCCACTGAGCTTCCCAGCTGCCCCCACAAGTTCAACTTTGATAATTTTTTTTAAAGCAAGAATTGGTTAGTGATACTGAGTGCCCCAGGGATCTTTGCTTGAGCCCAGGCTGTGACATTTTTTATCTATGACTTGAGTAAATGTATAGAGAGAGTGCTTATCAAACTGGCATAGTGTAAAAAAGGAGAAACAGATTATGAATGGATTGGATATTTAAAAGTTTTAGTGCAGTCACCAAGGAATTAATAAAGTGACTTGCTCGAGGTCAAAGGGCTCTTAAGTGTATAAGGCAGGATTTAAAAAAGGTCTTCCATATCAAGTCCAGTGCTTTAGCTATTCAAAATTTTCTTGGAAGCTCCTTATTTTTTTTTATGTATTATAGCCTGCTCGTATTTCCACACGTGACGAGGGGATGTGGGTAGGGTTAGTACAAGATGACCTCTCAGGTCCGTCCCTTCCTACATTAAAGTCTATTATTTTATGGTTCTATGATTGTATTACTGCATAATATACTATGGATGATGGTTTCATCCTGATGGTTGGAAGTCTGTAAAGCAATGTAAAATTGAATGTACCCAATGGTACTTGGGGCCCAAAAAATGTTAATGTGGCTTTGAATGATGCCTAGCATGGGCACTAGGCTTGGGTGAGTTTTAGGGAGATCCTGGTGATACTGAGAATTGTAATGAAAATAAAACTGCTTTAGAGTTAGTCAGCATAAGGTGCACATGGTTCTGCTTTTAATTGCTGTGTTTCCTTCTTAAACTACAAAATGTAAAGGAATTGATTCTGGGCAATTGACTGATGAGATTTTTTCACCTTAATTCAAGAAATAACAGAATTCTGATATCAAAATCCACAGAGTATGAGAATTCATATCCTGAATTCACATCTTTGCCTCCCCCGCCACCCAATCCCAACCACCAGTTCTTTCCCCCCACAGTGAGACGGGTCATACCCTAGTCATACCCATTCCCAGGGGGAACTGGATTCCATTCCAATCTGGGCTTCATAATGGAGTCGAGACTTGAACTGAGATTGTACCTAAAGGATGGGCAGGGTTTGGCTCGGTGGAGAGGAGGAACAGATGAAGGGAACAACATGAGCAAATCTATAGTGATTACTTTAAATTATGTGTGAACATGATTTATAGCAAATTGGTAGGTAAACTGGAGTAGTGGTAAATTGATATATTATCTATAGAGTCATTCACGCCTTTTGGAAAATCAGTGCTATGGAAACCTGAGCAGACATTATAGCAACATGGATATAAGCTAATATTAAAGGAAACCAAAGATCTGGCAAGCAAAGTTCATCCTCATTCCTCAGTCTAATGACACTTGCCAAGGCCAATTCATTAAATGAGGACTCTTTAGCAAAGATGGCTCAAAGACCGTTTAACAATTCATAGAATCACAGAATGTTAGAGCTGGACAGTATTTTAAAAATCATCTCATCCAGCTTTCTCGTTTTACAGAGGAAGGGAAAAAAAAGACCAAAGGAGATGAGATGATTCAACTAAGATCATTCAGGAATAGCTAGTGGCAGGGTGAGGATCAGAAGCAGTCTCCCAAATCCTAGTATAGTAGTTTTAGGAGTGATCATGCTATTATTCCTGGCATGGGGGAGGACTTCATGGTTATCTCTGGAGGGATCTTGCTAGATTGGCAAATTGGTACTTTTTTTCTCCTTTAGTTCAAAGCTTCAAAGCAGCTATTCCAATTTCACTATTCCTCTGAAATTTGGTAAAGGACAGGGATATTGTACAGAGCTGGACACTGGCGTGTTGAAAGCTGTGCAATTCCTCTATTGCTAAAGTTATGGCTTTTCCTAGTCAGAATAGCAGCTAGTACCTGACATCCTGCAGACAGACAAACTATGAACTCTCTCCACAACACTCTGCTCCCTGCCCTGTCCTTCTCTCCTTTCATCTGACACTTACCCAGGGGGAAAAATTATAGATTTCATCACGTCTCCTCCATTGGCAAGTTAATAAATTTCCTGAAATGAGCTATGACCTTTCAGCTAATCATATCCCAGGAAAGGAGTTGGGGTGGGGGAGGGAGATGGATTAGGGGGGAGGCAGAAGCTGATGGAAGTAAATTATTGTGTTTTTTTTCCCCCAGTAGCAGCATTTCCCTGCAGTGGTGCCAGCCTCCTATTAGCACCACGGCCAAGGCCCAACAGTACCATGTGAGCGGGGAAGTGCTAGAAAGCTGTTGTTTGTGTGAAATGGGGTGTAAACTGCAAACATGTTAGTGAGGTGGAGGCGGGGAGGAGGGAGAAAGGGAGGGGGGAGAGCCAAAAGCAAAGGACAGAAGGCAAAACGACCCATTTAGGCAGAATTCTTCCCTCTGCAAGTGGGAAACTCTGGAGGAGTTTCTCCATCTTTATTTATACAATATCAGCTAATGTTGCCAATCGCATGCCATGTGTTTGCTGCCGAGGCTCTGTCAGCACATGGAGGTAATAAAGTGGCTGAAAATGGAAAAGCCCGCTTGTCTGTGGCTTGGCTTTGGCAGTCTGTCACTGCACAGCCTGGATGCTCATGACTGATGAGACTGTTTCCTTTTCTCCCAACACCTTTCCCATCATCAGAGATAATAAGTGGCAAGAGATGAACTGCAGAGTCATTCTTTTCTTTTTACCAGTAAAGACAAAATGCCAGAGTGGCCACCTGAGATTACAAGGGATGCTGGGAGGTGAGAGCGCCATGGGCCAGGCTTGTTGGGGAAAGGCTCTATAGGCCCTAACTGACTTGTCTGCTTGCCCATCTACATGTCTACCTGATTGTCTGCCTGTCTGCATGAATTCCTATCTTGTCTCTCTTCTGCTTGTCTTTCTGATGTTCTACCTGTATATCTGCCTGACTTCCAGGCCAACTGCCTGTCTATCTGTCTGATGTTTTGCTTGACTTCTTGTCTCTCTATCCAGATTCCAGCCTACTTGCCCATATGCCTGCCTGATCTATTTGTTTTGCCTATCTGCTCTTCTGTCTGACTTCTTGTTAATTTGCTTGACTTCTTGTCCTACTATCCCTCTACCAATTGCCGTCTACTTGACTTCCTATTTGCCTTGACTGGCTAACTCTGTAACCTATTTACTTGCTGGTCTGACTTCCTGTCTACCTGCCTGCTTCCTGTTTTCCTATGTACCTTCCTGCATCCTGACTTCCTGTTTACCTCTTGATTTCCTGTCTAACTGCCTGTATCCTGACTTCCTGTTTACTTGCCTGCCTCCTAACTTCCTCTGTACCTGCCTGCATCCTCACTTCCTGTCTATCTGCCTTTCTCCTGATTTCCTATGTCCCTGCCTGCATCCTCACTTCCTGTCTACCTATTGATTTCCTGTCTAACTGCCTGTATCCTGACTTCCTGTCTACCTGCCTGCCTCTTCACTTCCTATCTACCTATTTGCTTTCTGACTTCCTGTCTATGTGCTTGCCTGTCTGCTTCCTGAATCCCAATCTTGCCTGTCCAGTTTGGCCTAATTGATTCACCTTTTTAGTATCTATCTGCCTTCCTAAATGACCACCTGCTTTTATGCCTATCTGTCCAAATAACCACCTGATAGTCTAATTGACTTATACTGACCAACTGCTTCCCTGCCTGCCTCCCTTTCAGTCATGACATATGGGTCCCTCATTCTCTGAAATTGCCTTGAGAAATGGAGATTTAAGCTTTAAGGGAAAAGTCTCAAGTGAGCTCTTGGGTTCCTTGAAAATACTTTTCTTTGTAGAGCTCTATAGACTGAGACTGATCTGTAAAAGCTAAATGTGATTGCTGCCTTCCAGACTGAGAAAAGAAATAGGCCAGCCTGAGGAGACAGACTCCATGTGGGAGGAATATACATCTAAACCCTGAGCTGGGAAGAAATTAAATTCTCCAAAGTGGTGATTCCATTTTGGGGGCCCTAAGAAGCCACACTGTGGCCTAAGACCATAGCTAACATCCCTGAGCATTGCCTTAGAAAGGTGGTCTTGAGGCTTAGAGCAGACACAGAAAGGGTACTATGAGATATGTGTGTATATTCACATGTACCTAGAGAGGCAGAGTCACCTTTCCTCTAAAATGCAAAGTAAAGCCAGGTTGGCAAAGTAATCTGGACGATTCTGTCTTAATATGAGTTTCCTCTGTGCTTCTATTCACATACTTAAAAACAAAAATAATTCAATTAATTTCATAAATTAATTTTTAAATGATCCAGGGCAGGGCATAAGATATGGTTTTCATAAGACATCTTGAAGATCAGAATATTTAGTGTTGAAAGAGAACTTGGATATTATCTAGTTTTCCTCTCTCAATTTTACTAATGAAGAAACTGAATCATAGAGAGCTTTCATGATTTGCCCAGGGGCACATAGGCACTAAGTAGGAGGCCTGGGATATACAGGTGTACATCTCAACTTTTCCCATTTAGGTTTCAATATATTTAGGTTGACATGAAAAATAAAACAGGAGTTTTAAGGAAGCCATAGACAACACAGAAAGGTTTTGAAACTCAGAAATGCATACAAAAATATATAGTATTGTATAATAGCAATGTATTTTATATTTTAATACTATAAATTTACACAATTTCTTTTTTAAAGTTAAAATAAGTAAAAAGTTAAAGTTTGTCTCCGAGACGGAAGGGATACCTGTACTTAAGTCAACTTTTACAACAAGGGACTATAAACACCCTATAAAAGAAAAAGAAAAAAAAAATTAGACTTCTTCCCTGGTATGAAGAGAAAGCCAAAACATTTTACTTGGATTTTCCAGAACAAGGTGAGAAGGTGCATCTCTAACCACCAAAATATAGAAGGCATACTTTTATATTATTATAGTTGTATGGAGTAGATCCAGAATTTAGACTGACAGGTAAAAAGTATCAGTAGATATCTAGTTCTGTGTATCAAGTAACATGGTTATAGATGCAAGTATATGTATGAATATATCTGTCTATGTGTATGTTTCATTCAATGTCTATAATTTCCATTGACCTAAAGAAAGGTTGGTCAAGAGGCTTTTTCCATCCCGAATGATAATGGCCAAATTCTGCAGCCAGAGTTAGAAATATTATTTAAATATAGCTATTTTGAATTCTGATCAACCACCAATCATAAAAACAAAACAAAACTTGAAGAACAAAGCAAGAATGTGTCCATATGGGCAACTGAAGACTTATTTCATCATCTTCGAATTTTCTTTCTCAAAGAGAAGATAAAGAAGATCCTCTGCTGGGAGTAGCATGATGACCTCCCTCTCCCCACCCCCCCCCTTATTTTCCTCCTACCTTATATCTGTATTCCTTCTTCCTCCTTTTCCTCTTACATCTATATTCTCTGAGATGAAGATGGTAGCAGCTACATACAGTTCTTTTATCATCTTTGAATTTTCCTTCTCAAAGAGAAGATAAAGAAGATCCTGTGCTGGGAGTAGCATTCATGGTGACCTCCCTCTCTCCCCCTAACTTTCTTCCTCCCTTATATCTGTATTCCTTCTTCCCCCTTTTCCTCTTACATCTATATTCTCCAGGATGATTATGGTAGCAGCCACATACAGTTCCTATGGCCATAACTGGCATTTTGGATCCCACCAGGAGAAAAGCAGGCTACATACAATGAGTTAATGCCAGAAAAAGCCAGCACCATAATTGAGAGTGTTAGGAATGTATATAAACTGTTAGAACTATGAAATCAGACATGCTATGTCCAACTAAAATTAAAGCATACATCAAAGAAGTCAGGGATAAAAGAGAAAAAGGAGTACCTCAATTGTAGAAAAGATCCAATCAGCCAAAAGGTGTTTATTAAGCCATTGTTATGTATTAGGCACTATACTAAGCACTGAGGTTACAAAGGGAAACCAACATGAAAAACAGTCCCTGTTCAAAGAGTGTTTATATTCTAATGGTGTTGGCAACATATATATGTATATATATATCATATATAAAAATCATATATATGTATATGTACATATACATATATATGATCAATATATAGTGAATGTAAGATAACTTTAGAGGCAAAACATTAGTGAGTAGTTAGGGGGATGGAAAAGTCAAACAAACTTTTTTTTAAACCTTTACCTTCTATCTTAGAATGGATACTAAGTATAGATAAAATATATAAGATACTAAGTATTGATTCTAAGACTAAAGAGCAGTAAGGGCTAGGCAATCAGAGTTAAGTGACTTGCCCAGGGTCACAGAGTTAGGAAGTATTTGAGGTCAAATTTGAACTCAGGTCCTCCTGCCTCCAGGCTTGACTCTCTATCCATTGTGTTATCTAGCTGTCCCAAAATAAACATTTCTTAAGAACTTAACTATGTGCCATTCACTGTGCTAAGCACTGAGGGTACAGTTACAAGCTGAAAGCTACTTCTGCTTCCAAGGAACATCTATTCTAATAGGGAAAATCAACACAAAATGGGGAACTGAAAGGGGATGGGAGTTTGAAAGTGCCTGCTGGAGAAGCAGCTAGATAGTACAGTGGATAGAGTATCAGGTCTGGAGTCAGGAAGACCTGGGTTCATATCTGGCCTTGGACACTTCCTAGCTGTGTGACCCTGGGCAAGTCACTTAACCCCAATTGCCTAGACTTTGCTGCTCATAGTAAGACAGAAGGTAAGGTTTTTTTTTTTCTTAAATAAAGTACTTGCTGGGGGTGCATAGTAGAGAAAGTACCTTGAGTTAGCAGGATAATCTGGGGAAGAGTGAAGACAGTGGCCTGAGACTCCTCCTTAAAATGGAGGTTCTTAGGGGAACCAATCAATCAGAGGAAGAGCTATAGGAGAGGAGGGAACTTCCAATATGAGAAGTTGTCTGGGAGTAGAGTGAGTTTCTAAAGTAAAGTAGTGTCTATGGCAGGGGTGAGAAGTCCTGTGGACATGATTCAACAGTGGCATCCAAAGAAAGGACCTGGGAAGAGGTGGTGTTTGATGAATCTTAGAGGAAATAATGGAGTCGACAAGGTGGATAGTAGTTAGGAGGGAGATCATTACATGGATGGGGGACAGACAGTACAAAGTTACAATGATAGAAACATTGGATTGGAGGAACAGCAAGTAGATCAATATTGCTGGACTGTAGAGAAAGGACTAAAGATAAATTAAGTGCCCATTGATGGCTAAGCAAAATGGTTCGTGAATATGGTCATTCATGTTCAGTTGTTTTTCAGTTATATCCTAGTCTTTATAATGCCATTTGGGGTTTTCTTGGCAAAAGTATTGGGATGACTCATCATTTCCTTTCCCAGTTTTATAGCAAACAGAGGTATGTGACTTGCCCAGGATCACACAGTTAATAAGTATCTGAGACTGAATTTGAACACTGAAAGTTGAGTCTTCCTAATTCCAAACCCAGTGACTTATTCACAGTGCCAGCTACCTGCACATGAAAGTAATAGAATGTTAATGTGTTATAAGTAACAATGAACAAGAAGAATACAGAAAGAAATATGGGAAGATGAACTAAATAAAAGTGAAATAAGCAGAACCAGGAAAATAATATGTACAATGATGACCACAATGTCAAAGGAAAGAATGACAGCAACAAAAAATGGAAACTGGACACTATGAATGTATAATGCCTAAGCCTGGCTCCAAAGAGAAGTAGTTATATGAGAATCCATTGAACAAAATAAAAATGTTTAGCCTTGGTAAGGAAAGACTTAAAAATGACATGATATCTATCTTTGTTACGTAGAAGAGGTATTTGACTTATTCTGCTGATCCCCAGAGGATAGAACGAGGTCTATTTATTGCCTCCAATTTGCCTTTTCAGCATTCCTTTGAACTTCCTTTCTCAAACCCTATTCTGGTTGCATTGTCTTCCTTCTAAGAGCCTCTCCTGTCTCTAGCAAAATCTGCTCACTGGAAAGTGTCCAATAAATGTCCAGAGCAAAGAAGAAGATGAAATTCAATGAATCACCAAATCACAGAATTTTTAAATTAGAAAGGACCTCAGTGACTACCTTGTTCTAACCAGATTCAAAAGCCATCATTAAAAGAACACATGAAACATATGGTTCTCCCCTCTCTCATAGCTAGTTGGCTAGGTAATGACTGAAATTCTCAAGAGGCAGCATTTCTTTTTTTCTTATTTAATTTAATTTTTATTTTAAATTTAATTAACACCTCAAAAGTTAGCACTGCTACATACACAGAAGCAGTATTTCTTAATTTAAAAATGTTTTATTAACCAACTTGTCAAGAAATCTTATTCTGGTCAAAGGATTCTCTTAATAAGTCTAAAGACCCCCCAATTCCTGCCTTACCTATATACACTTTGGGGAACTAATTATTCAGGTCCTCCCTAGAACATCCCAATACATCTCTAATTGGTTAATAGCCAGTTAGGAAGAGTCCATCCTTGGCCCTTTCCCATGCCAATAGGTGATGGTTTATGATCTATGCAGGGAAAAAATATCATTGTAAAACCTCTCTGTTAGCCAGACTTAGTGAAAGGAATACATTCCTTTGGATTTCTAAGAACAAAGAAAATGTAAAAATCTGTAGACTGGATGGTGCCTGAGATCCAAGACCTTGGCACAAGAATCTTCTCCGATATACAGGAATTGATTGGGGCCTTTCTAATCTAGGGCCCTGTTGTAGGAATTAATACAGTATATGAGAAATAAATTCTTATGGCTATATAGACAGAGAGCCAGAGGTTCTTGCTACCAGCCCAGTACTCATATGAAGAATCTAAGAACCAAAGCTATTTAGAGATTTGTCACACAGATAGTAAATGGTAGAATCGAGATTTGAATTTAAATTCTCTCATAACAGATCCTAAAAACAATGAACAATAGCAATAAAGACCATTAATATAGTCCTTTGCCATTTATCAAGCAGTTCTCTTTTTACTATATCATGTTGAAGCCTACTTTTTGGGCATTAAATTTCCTGGGTTACCATACTCTCAGCTTTACTTCTCAGAAATGGGTTGTCTGAGAATAGACATCATGTCTCTCCTTATCCACTTCCCACAACCACAAAGAAAGTCCTTTCTTCTAAGCTGCTGAATCCTGACCTCAGAGGAAGAGTTTGGGACAGGAATACCATGCACACAATGCATATGACTGTCCTTGATAACCTTGACATGCCTAAATTCTGTGTTTATAAATTCAGTGTTAAAGATGGGAAAAACTCATCAGGTAAGGAATTGTGGGTAATGATTACATATTTATATACATATATGCATATAAGGAGAGAGAGAGAAGAGAGAAGAGAGAAGAGAGAGAGAGAGAGACTGAGATGTCACTGTGGATAATTTCATCTGTTTAACTTTGTAATTTTAACAATCAAAAGGAATCTGAATAGCAAACTTTGTATTTGCCTCATGCCATCCTCATTCAACAATTCCCTCTCTGGGGATGCCCTTCAATTGGAGAATGGCTGAACAAATTATGGTATCTGTTGGTGATGGAATGCTATTGTGCTCAAAGGAATTCCATGTGAACCAGAATGACCTCCAGGAATTGTTACAGAGTGAAAGGAGCAGAACCAGGAGAACCTTATACACAGAGACTAATACATTATGGTACAATCGAATGTAATAGATTCCTCTACTAGCAGCAATACAATGATCCAGGACAATTCTGAGGGACTTATAAGAAAGAACATACCTATCCACATCCAGAAAAAGAACTGTGGGAGTAGAAACACAAAAGCAAAACAATTGCTTGATCAGATGGGTTGATGGGGATATGATTGGGGATATTGACTAAATGATCACTCTAGTGCAAATATCAATGGTATGGAAATAGATCTTGATCTATTTACACATGTAAAACCCAGTGGGATTGAGCATCTACTATGGGAGGGGGTTCAGGGGAGGGAAGGGAAAGAACATGAATCTTGTAACCATGGAAAAATATTCTAAATTAATTAATTGAATAAATTAAAAAAAAAAACAATTCCCTCTCTTAGTGATCCCTTTTGGATTGACTTTTTTGTTATGACCTCCTATTAACTTCTCACCATAGTTCATGGCATCCCTACAACTGTGAGCTGCAGCAATTCATTCATTGTTGAATGAATATATCAGAACATTTCTTAATACCTTTGGATCACCAGTCCTTTAGCACTACCTCCCCACTTTGTTGGATGAGTTTCACTTTTATGGGAAGGTGTGATATTGGCAGAATAGGGAACTATCATCTGATCTTCAAATACCTAGCTCTCTCCTTGGTCCTGATAGGATAGAGTCTGAAATCTGGAGGGCATAGAATGCTGCTCCCAGAGGAGCAACCATATTTTCTAGCATACTTTAAAGTAAGTGGGCAGCTAAGCCCAAGCATTTCCATGGTAAGATCAGAGGATTATAGATCTTGAGTTGGCAGTGACCTCAGGGACA
This sequence comes from Gracilinanus agilis, assembly GCF_016433145.1. Lineage (NCBI taxonomy): Eukaryota > Metazoa > Chordata > Mammalia > Didelphimorphia > Didelphidae > Gracilinanus > Gracilinanus agilis. The sequence goes on from NC_058130.1 coordinate 168,010,700, forward strand.
ATTTATTACAATTTCTTCGTATCATAGATGTTGAAATTGAAGCCCAGAGAAGTTAAGGACAGTTAAGTGACTTTCCCATAGTCACATATATAGTATAATCCCTATACTATATATAGTATAGAGTTGAATCTGTTGATCATATAATCTTTTTTTTAATTGGTTTGTTTTCCACTGGGGTGATAAGGAGCCACTGAAGATTCTGGTGCAGGGGAGAAATCTGATCAGTTTTAGTAAAATTATTCTGATAGTTATTCCCTTTACTATGTTTCCCCAGAATGCTTGTATTACTTTATTATTGTGAAAACTAGTTTAAATTTGATTCATTCCATTAGTATTTCCTAAGTATCTATTATAACTTGGTTCTGTGATATCAGATTTCTGATCTTTTTGAGAGGCAGGGGGACAGTGGAAAGAATAGTGGATTTGAAATCAGGAGACTAAGGCTTGAGTCCCACAGTCCTTAGTTTTCACATCTGTAAAATAATGTGGTTGAGCTTGATGACCCCTAAGGTCCCCTCCAAATCATGAGGTACTGTTCATGGGAAAAGTATGTCAGTCAAGAGGGTCTTGGAGTGATGGAGCCCTGTCACTTCTCTCTACTATTTATAGTTCTGATTCCCTCTCTGGATCTCTAAGCTTGTTGTTGTCAAGCTATTTTTCAATTGAGTTTGACTCTTCATAACCCCATTTTGGGTTTTCTTGGCAAAGATCCTGGAGTAGTTTTGCCATTTCCTTCTCTAATTCATTTTTTACATATGAGGAAACTGAGGCAAACAGGGTTCTGACTTGCCCAGGGTCACATAGATCGTAAATGTCTAAGGCCAGATTTGATCTCAGTTCTTCCTGACCCCAAGCCAGGTACTCTATACATGCTGTCACTTAGTTGTCTCATCTAAGCTTCTAATAAGACTTTATTAGCCCTGCCTTAAAATTATATTTCTCTTTAGATTTGTTGATTCACTGCCCACCTAACCCTGAATTTTTCTCATGTTGTCCTCATTCAACAATTAGTTAGTGATTCTTAGTGACCCCATTTGGCTTGACTTTTTTGTTTCAACCTTCTACTAACTTCTCACCACAGTGGCTGGCATCCAAGTAACTGTGAGGTTGCAGCAAATACCCCAGCCACTCACTGAGGCTGCTGCTGCCCTCTGCTGCTTATACTGCATCCTGCTAACCTCCAACACCAACCACCACATGGTCCAGAGGTGGCCTCATGTGCTCCTGTCTCTAGTCACAGGGCATTGCAGAATTGGGGTAAATTCCCTTATAATTATTTGTCCACTAACTGTGAATTCAGCCGAAGGGTGAATTTGGAATGTCTTAAGCATGGTGCTGTCAGATTTATATCCAGCATGGCTTACAATAGGAATATAGAAGATTGGGTGTTTGGGACAGTCAGAGACCAAAAACCATCTCCTACTTTAATAATTAGAAATAGTCATTTCTTCTCTTACTGCCAACAATTATGCCTCAAACTTACATTTATCTAGTTAGATTTCTCTGAGAAGTCATATCACCAGCATAAATTAAAATCAGAAAAGGATAAAATAGGAATCTTTTGTTTTATTAAAATATATTACTGTGAGCCTATGCAAACAAATCCACAGTGATCATGTAAATATATGCTATACATCATAGTCTTTTCAACACTGCTCAAGTGTGTAGGAAAAAACATTAAGCAATGTCAACACCAAGCACAAACAAGAATTATAAATATGGTCAAACTGTCAGTAAACCTTTATTTTTCACAGACAAGTTCAATTTCTTACCTATTTATTCCTTAATGCATATTTAATAACACTAGTTTATGCTGAAATGAAAACTAGGTTAGGATAGCCTAATTATGATCTTCAAAAAACATTCCCTGAATATCTGTTTTACATATGACATAATACTCTACATATATAAAACTACAAGTACCTATAAACACAGTTACTCTATGGTCACATCTCTCTTTCTATCTCTTCCTCAATCTCATATTCCTAGATCCTTCTATCTCTCTTATCACTCTTCCTCAATCTCATTTCCTAGATACTTTTCAGTCTTCTCTTTTTCCTTTATATTATTTCCATTGATTATACCTTCTATTTCATTGGTTTCCTTTGTAACCTCTGCCCCAAAACCCATTGGTATGGGACTCTCTCCTTATTGGTGGAAGTGAATGTTAAGTGGTGAGTTGGAAGAGGTCAGGATTCTGGGAAGACACAAAGAATATTGCCAGTTCCTCTCATGTTTTCCCAGAGTCTTTTCCTTTGGTGACCTGAAGTGGAATCAACCTCTTCTATTCCCTCTTGAAGATGGAAGCCAGAAGCATCCAAAGTGACTCCTTGAAAAAAGACCTGAAGCCTCGAGAATCCCTAAGAGTCCTGAAGAAAGTTCAAGCTCTCTCCTTTGTCCTCACTCAGTTCAGGGTATTCACTTCCACCAGTAAGGAGAGAGTCCTAAACCAATGGGCTTTGGGACAGGAATTACACCTCCAAAAAGTTGACTCTGAAATCTAAATAACTTGTCCCAATATTTCTTCTGAACCACAGTCCAGAGTTTATAAGTGTTTTTGGACAGTTCTATCCAGTTGTCCCCTTGTGCCTCAGACTCAAATGAACTCATCAGCTTTCCCCACAAATTTGCTCCTGCTCATCACTTCCCTGTTTTTGTCAGTGGTCTCACTGTGTTACCAGTAATAGAGAGTAAAAGAGAAAAAAAAGTGGAGTCCAATTCACTTCTCCCTTTTTGATTCTCTTTCCACATTCAGTCAACAAGTCATGTTGAATCTGCCTCCAGAGTCTCTTTTTATTCCCCACCTCTACAAATTTATTTTCCCCCAGCTACCTCAGCCTGCAAATGGAAAGAACACTCATTAGCTTTTGAGGTAGCCAGGAGTACATAGAGCTCTGAGCCTGGAGTCAGGGAAACCTGAGTGAAAATCTAGCCTAAAACATATACTAGAGGGGCAGCTGGGTAGCTCAGTGGAGTGAGAGTCAGGCCTAGAGACAGGAGGTCCTAGGTTCAAACCTGGCCTCAGCCACTTCCCAGCTGTGTGACCCTGGGCAAGTCACTTGACCCCCATTGCCCACCCTTACCACTCTTCCACCTATGAGACAATATGAAATTAAGGGTTTAAAAAATAAAAAAAATTAAAACATATACTAGATTTGCAACCCCAGGCAAGGCACTTAAGTTTTGTCTGTCTCAATTTCCTCAACTGTAAAATGAGGATCGAAATAGCACTCCCCCCTTCTCCTTGTTGTGAGAATCAAAAAAGGTAGTATTTGTAAAGATGCTTAAAACTGGCACATAGTAGGTGCTTAGTAAATACTTATTTCCCCCATTTCTCTTTCCCCTTCCACTCCTGCCTGAACTCCAACATTAGCCTTGACAAAGTCTGTCTGATTCAGGTCTCTTCCCCTTCCACAGCCATTCAAGTTAAAGACTCACCCCACTGCAATGTTTCCTATTTCTATGCCTTCCTCATATTACTGTACTCTTTGCCTGGAATGTTGTTTGTCCTTATTTCTCCCTCTACAAATCCTACCCTCACCTCAAAGTCCAGCTCCAATACCACATTTGTGGATGTGTTCTCTACCTTCTCTGGTCTCCCATTACTCTTGGTGTGTATGAAGTTCTTCATAATTAGGGCAGCCAATGAACTATAACAATCACTTGGCTGGCCACCTGAAGAGAACTGAATTGAATTCTGTTTACTCCCCTCCCCCTTTGTCCCCTTCTACTAGCTACATAACTTGAAGCAGGATACCAATTCTATGAGCCTTGAGTTTCTCATCTATTAACTATACAAATTAATAAGTTCAAGACCTATTCCACATGCTGTTGTGACAATAGAATGAAAAAAAACATAGGATTAAAATATTTAATTCAGAAAAAAAAACCCGTTTGAAGTTATCTAGTTTCTGAGCATGCATCAACTTTTTAGCATCTCTGACCTACATTTATTTCTAAGATGAAACCCAGAGAGGTTATGGGTTAAATGACTTGTCTGAAGCCATGGGTTGTAGGTAACAGACACAGAGTTTGAAATGAGATCTTCAGGTACTGGAATCCATTCTCTTTCCAGCTAAGCACTGGAAATACAAACAGAAAGAGTCTTTGGCCTCAAGGAGTTCACATTCTAATAGGGAAGACAAGATATAAAAAGGAAGCTGAAAAATATGGGAAAGGGAATATAATACAAAGATATCCAGCACAGAGGCATGATATTGAAAATCAGGTTACACTTATTAAATGGAAGTTCTAGGAGGAGCTGTCCAATCAGAGGGGGAGGTGTGTAAGAGGTAAGAGTACTTCCAGTGTATGAGTTTCAAGGCTGGTGTAAGCTTCAAGAATGAAGAGGTTTCTAAGACTTGGTAGAGAAAATTCCAAGTGTAGTCTGGAGAGGATTGAAGATTTGACTGGCCCGGGGTCCTCCTTAAATGGATGTTCAGCAATAGCTATATGTGTTTCACAGACTTCTTTAGCAGCCGGGTGAAGCATATAGACCCTTTCTCAGAATAATGTTTTTAAATGCATAACATAAAATACGTAGAATTTCAAAGAAAACCACATTATATTGAATTACATTGAACTAATTACCATAATATTTAGTAAAGGAATTCACAGACTTCAGGTTACGAATTTGTGACTAGATTTCTGTTTCTACAAAAAGGGAAGGAATGGAAAGCATAGGATGGTACAGAGGGCATGCTTTTGTTCTAAAGTTTTTGATTTAGTGTTGAATTGTATTTGGCCAAGTATGTTGTCTTGAATGTTTCTAGATTGAATATAAATTAATTTTAAAAGCATCTCTGAGATTTTAGTATCCTCTGGAATTATGGTTTTATCTTTGTGGGCACTGGCTCTCATCCTAAATTGCTTTCATTGTAAAATGTAGATGTCCTCACCTTTCCCCAGGAGAGACAAAAATTCCCAATGGCTGCCTTTACTTATTTGGCCTACAGCCCCACTGTCTCAGCAAAGAGAACACCTTCCTGAATCTAGCTATTTGGGAAGGTGGTGGCTATTATAGGTTAAATGCAGAAGGAAGAAGAGCTACTGCTGTGACTAGAGAAGGCTGTAGATCAGCACTATTTTGGGGGGCGGGGGTGGTAATTCGCACAAAATCTGCAAACCTCACTGAACATATATATCGCCTTCCTCAGTATTTCTCCCTGAAACCTTCTTTACCCAAACGCCTAGTACCCAAGAGTCACCACCAAGAGATATTAGAAGGATCAGCACCTGACATTTCTAGGCATGAAAACTGGCTCTATGCAACGCATTCTCGCCGCTAGGGGGCTCTCCTTTGATACAGAAAGGGGCAAGCTTTTATTTTATTAATTTTGGGGGCCGCGCTAGGGAACAGTGGCTAGGACCTCAAGTCTTCTCGGTTCAGTAGGGAGAAGGATATAAAGTTGCATATGAATGAGTGTGAAGATGTTAGTGCCTCCGCCTGAGTGTGTGACAACGTGAATGTGGACGTCATAGCCTGTGTGAGACAATCCTGAGTGTGTGTGTGTGTGTGTGTGTGTGTGTGTGTGTGACAAGTCAGTGTCTGAGAGATGATGTGTGGCTCAGACGTTCGCACAGGAAACTGATCCTAATTAATTAATAATCGCCGAGCTTCCCCATTTAGCCTTATCCAGACTCCTCTCCCTACCCCCCCCCCCCAGCAAACAAACAAACAAAAAAACACCTAAATGAGGTGTAGTGCTGTGTGTGCTGGATGGGACGTAATTGTGTTGCAGGAGGGTTAGTTTCCCCGGAACGTGTCTTCCGGAGAGGATTGCTTAACCCTTCTGAGAGTACTGGAGTCAAGTGTGTGCGTGTCTCTGTTCTGCCTGTCCTGTTTCTTCTTATGTCAGGTGTGTGTGTGTGTGTGTGTGTGTGTGTGTGTGTGTGTGTTTGTGCGTGTGTTGGAGTGCTAGAACGTGTAATCTTAGGGTGTGTGATAGTTGAGTAGGTGTGTAGGTGAGTAGGCGTATATTCTACTTGGGTATTTGTCTATATCCTTGTTGAGGTGTGTTTATATGTGGGTGTCTGTGCTGGGCGTGTGCTTCATTGAGGGGTGTGTGTGTGTGTGTGTGTGTGTGTGTGTGTGAGTGTGTGCGTGTGTGTGCTCGTGCTGGCGTGATATTCAGCTCCTGGTTTGCGGGGCAGGGGGTGGGGAAAGCGAAGAGGATGGAACCTCCTTGCGGGGGTGGTTGTCCCATCTCGGGAGGGCAGACTGGGTTTGTAGGCTGGTTCTGTGCGTGCATGCACAATCTCCAGCTCCTTCCCTCCGCCCCGCCCGCTCAGCCCCGCCCGCGGGTCCCGGGAAGCCAGGGGCAGGGAGGGGCCCCCTGCGGAGCGCACCCGCCAAGCAGGGATTCCCACTGGGGCGCACTGAGGAGCTACAGGCACTGACAGACGCTCCTGGGTTGGGGCTGGGAGGTGAAGTGGAGCAGGGCTGCTCGCAGTCCCCCCTGAGAAGTCCAGGTTTCACGGGAGAAAGGGCCCGGGTCCCCGTTGGCGGGGCACGGGCTCCAGGGACCCGGGCCGCTGACGTCAGGCGGCCCCTTTAAATAGAGCCAGCAGCGCGTTCAGCTCGGCATTTCCCGGGGAGCCAGTGAGCCGGCGCCGCCGCAGCCGGTGGCCGCCTGCAGCTGCCGCCAGCGCCGGGATTTTACGCCCCTACCAGACCCGGGATTACCAGCTTTTGCTCTTCTGGCTCCTGGGCGCCTCAGGCACGGAAGGAGATGGAAGCTTAGAGACTCTGGGTAGGGGGCGGGTTCTGGACAACACCGGACGGGGGATGCCTGAGCTGGGACACTCTGGGAGCCTCCCCAACTCCCCCTAAACCTCTTCTCCTACGACTAGGAGATGCGGGAAGAGCCGCCGCTTGGTCCCAGAGCTGCTGCCGCCGCCGGGAGTCCCGGGCAGCCGGGCATGGTGGGCGCGCAGGCTGGCATCGCCCCGCGAAGAGGGCGGCCCCGACGCCCAGCCCGCAACTGTTGCTCCCCAGCTGGGATCGCGCCCCCCATGCCCCAGCAGGTCCGGAGCAGTCCCGCCGGCACCCCCCAGGAAACCATGCCCCCTGCTCCGGGCCCATGGAGACATGGCCTGTAGAGTTCTCGGCTGGGCAGTGCCACCTCCCCCCCGGCTAACGCGCAGGTTCCTCTTCATCTTCACGCTCTCTCTGTCCTGCACTTACCTGTGTTACAGCCTTCTCTTCTGCTGTGACAGCCTCATGCAAAGCCGTGGCCTCGGGGAGCACCGCTGCCTCCTCATCCGGAACGTGGGCGGCAAAAAACTTCTCCAGAAGTCTCCTTACTGCAGCCTAGAGGGGCCGGCGCCCAGCGCTGCCTCCCCGGGGGCCCCAGCCCTCAGCTCGGCCCCTGCACCCGCTCCCCGCCTGGCTGCCACCAACCATTCGGGCACCCCGAAGCTTGGCACGAAGAGACTCCCCCAGGCCATCATTGTCGGTGTGAAGAAGGGGGGCACCCGGGCTGTGCTGGAGTTTATCCGCGTGCATCCTGACGTACGGGCTGTGGGCACTGAGCCCCATTTCTTTGATCGGAATTACGACCGGGGTCTGGACTGGTACAGGTAAGGAGACATTAATCCTTTCCTTAGGGCTTTGTAGGGGTGGGGCTGGCTCGGCCCGAGGGAGCATGGCATCCCACTGCCTTCGGGCCCCTGTAGGCTACAGCCTTGGTTCCTGAGTATCTTGTGTCCCTCATCTCTCCTCCAGTGAGAGGGAACCGCCCTCTCTGGTCTTGTGCGCTCTGGAGAGTCGAGATACTTGTTAGTCTCTGCTCCCATCTGGATAGAGTATTTTCATCTGCGCCCCGCCAGTGGCAGACAGGATTGAGTGGGCCCGGTTGAGGGGAAAGGGAAGAAAGTGGCAGCCGGGTGTTGGATTGCAAAGAGGCACAGACGTGGGTTCCTTGCCGCCTCTGCAGTAAGTGAAGCAGCCAGGACCGGGATTTCTGCAGGATGTCAGGGGTTAATGATATTAGCCACGGACTGAAGATTCCAGGGCTTTAGTGGCTTCAGGGCTGAGTCTTAGGCTTTGTGGTATCTCTCCCCCAACCCTCACAAACCCCCTCTTCTCTATAGTGCAAGAGATGTTTGGGAGCTCATTTTCTATCCCCATCAACCCTTCCCACTCAGTTCCCTGTGGCTGGATCTCACTCCTCCCAACAGACAGTGCTCTACTTTTAATTATGGTAGCAGCCCTCCCTGATGATGCTGAAAAAATTAGTGGGGTAGCTGGGTATCCTGCTGGGACTTTAGGCTTTGAGCACAGGCTACACAGCTTGTTCCCATGTCCTGGTGGATGGTCTACAGACCCACACACTGGAGCCACCGATTTGAAGAAGGGTCTCTGGAGGAGTTCATTGGAGTGATCTGGAAACTTCACTATTAAAATATGAGGAGCACTCCGTACCCCTAGGATCTCAGACTAATCCTGTCGAGAGAGTGCTCAGTGAGATTTTGGGGAACTAAGGAGTATGTCTGTGTTTATGGAGGGGTGAGGTTTGAGGCTTCCCTAGACCTGAGTTTCAGGAAGACTCAGTGTTTGCAACTGAACAGGCTCTCTGGATTTAAAAGAGGTAATTCTCCCATCCTCTGCAAGTAGAAGCTGGGATCTGGGGTTTCTTGGGGCTGGCCTCAGGGAAATGGGTAACTACAGCCTGGCACCAATCCTCTTCTTGCAATACACCCTAAGAAACAGGGTCAGATTTCTCCTCCTCAAATCTCATCTATATTTCCCTATCCCTACCTGTACCAGAAACAAACAAACCAAAATGAAAACTGATCTGTACACCTACAAACTCGGTTTTGAAGTCATTCAACTGCCAGATGGGCCCTCAGCCCTGGAGGTCAATGAGATCACAGATAGGATTGAAGGTGGGAATCCTAGAGTTGGAGGAAGCCTCAAAGGTTGTCTTTGTCTGACCCATTTTGGAGCAGGAACCTCTCTACCATAACCTTGATCCTTGTTTTTTCTGGAAAACTTCCAGTGATAGAGCATTCACTACCTCTTCCTCTCTCCCATTCCATTTTTGGACAGCTCCAATTGTTAGGAAGTTTTTTCCCTTATGTTTAGTTAGGCAGCAGCTCTCCAAGGTGGCATTGACAGCCCTGCAGAGCCCCATCTGGTGTTCCCGGGAATCTGCCCATCTGCTTGAACAATTAAGAACCTTCTCTCAACCTCTGTGGTGGCAGTTATTGCCTTACAGCCTCCTAAAGTCAATGACCAGTCTCCTGGCATCTCTCAGGAAGATTTCTGTCTCTGTTCCCTAGAAACTCCAAGGATCAGAGTTTAACAACTTCCCCCCTACCTTCCTTCAGCTAGCCACTAAGTATATAGATTCCTCACTTTCCATTCCAAAGGGAAGTGTCATGAAGGTACTTCCAAGGCTTATTCCCAAGGAAAATCTTAGCTTTATATCATATTCTTGAACACATTATTCTAGTGAAGATTATCAGACTAATATTTGAATCAGCCTATATTATGAGACTGAAAGTCCAATCATTAAAAATCACCCCTCTGGGATTTTCTGGAGATCTGGAGAAATGTGGATTGTACCTGAGCTAAGCTTTGCTGGGAAAAGTAACGTGTTAGATAATGTATTAGAAGGTATAAGTTTATCCATTACCCACTATGGACAGAAGGAAAGGGCCCAGGATTGGTAGTAGATTGATCATGGAAGTCTGGATCACAGACAAATGCTTTACCCAGTGGTGGTGACAATGGTGGTGGTAGGTAGTCTTGGAGGTATGGGGGAAAGTGAGTGACAAGAGACATGAGTTTTAGCTCTATTCAACCACTAACTAGCTTTTGGTTTTAGGTGTAAACCTTGCTTCTCTAGAACTCATGATACCACAGGATAACATAGTAAGCACTCAATATTTGTTGAATAACATTGAATAAAATCTAAGTTCCATGACAGCAGAGATTATTTCGTTTTGCTTTCGAATCCTCAGCAACTAACACTGTATTTTGTCTATAGTAGTAGGTGCTTAATAACTGTTTGGTGATTAATTGAATTAATAGATTGAATTGAACATTAGAACTGACAGGGGATCTAGTCCAATTGTCTTATTTCACAGATGTAGAATATGAGGTGCAGAAAGCTTGAATGACTTACCTAAAGCTACATAGCCAGTTAGAGGCAGAACCAGAATTAGAGTATGGTGTCCTGTTTGCCCATGTATTGACCTTTAGGCTTCACTTAGTTTCTTCATCCGCTAAAAGAGGAATTTGGACTAGATCATCTCTCAGGTCTTTTCAGTCCCTAGCAGTTCTTCAACTCTATAATGAAACTGAATATTAGACTGAGGAAGCTTGTTAGGGTTAGGTTTGTCAAAAAACAGCTTTGCTGTACTAATTGGATAAAACAATGTCACTAGACTTTTCTCTGTTTTCAGAGGGAAAAACATTTACCTGGGAGAAGATAGAATAAGAAGGCTGTAAAAGGAATTATTTTTGTACCAGTTGGGGAATAGTTGGACCAGATGACCTCTAGAATCCATTGCAATTCTGAGATTCTGCAATTTGAACTAGGGAGAAAAATGGTACAACTATTCCTGCCCTTCCCAACATATACCTTACCACCTTTCTGAAACAGTGTGGAGAATGAGAGTGACCATGAGACTAGGGATTAATAGAAATCCTATTCAGAGGCCAAATTTGATAAACTGAGGGGAAGGTGCTACCAGATTGTTACCTTAGCTAGTCTATTTCTATTTAACTGTGTGTATGCATAACAATACCCTAGGTATGAGAAGGGATCAGGTTGCCCTCTGATGCTTTTTAATATGTTGTCTATAACCTAGCCCACTGGTGTAGGCTAGGATTTCCTTGATGGCCCACCTTATAAATGGTTGTGAAGCATATTGCAAATATAAAATAACAATGAAATATTCTAGGTTCTTTATTATCCTATTCTCTCAACACCCCTTGTCCCCAAAATAGATCTTCCTAGGATCCAGATCATACTCATATTCCAAGACAAAAGGAAAGGTGGCTTCCTTCCTTTCTTTCCTTCCTTCCTTCCTTGCTTCCTTCCTTCCTTGCTTCCTTCCTTCCTTCCTTCCTTGTTTCTTTCCTTGCTTCCTTGCTTCCTTCCTTCCTTGTTTCTTTCCTTGCTTCCTTGCTTCCTTGCTTCCTTGCTTCCTTGCTTCCTTGCTTCCTTCCTTCCTTGTTTCTTTCCTTGCTTCCTTGCTTCCTTCCTTCCTTCCTTCCTGCCTTCCTGCTTTCCCTTCCCTCTTGCATTCCTTCTTCCCTTCCTTATCATTGAAGGATGGCTTATTTTTATTTTTAATCTTGGCATGTGTGAATTTTAGTCTGCTAACTGTGAACCTTGGCTATGGGGGCAGTGTTTTTTTTCCAAATTGCATTTTGATTCTGCTAAAATCTCAGCTGATTAACAGCTATGGTGGTGGTGGTGGTAGTTGCTATTTCTTTCCTGCCTCCTTCTTTTCCCTTTTGGGCATTAATTGTTCCCACCTGCCAAATGACTCTCCATAGAAAGGACTGGGCAAACTCAGCTCTTACTAGTGAAACCTTGGCAGGAAGTAACACCATATATACCTTAGTGATTGATTATGTTAGGTGGGCCAGGCACCCTGAGATCGGGTATTCTGGGAAAAATAGTAACAATAGGTCTGATACCATTACTGACTTTCAGTTCATTCCATTAGAAACTTAAACTCCTGAAATTGTAGGTTGTAATTGTGAATGTGGAGTTTCCATATGAAATAATACCTATCTATGATTATTTATAATTTTTAAGATACTTTGAATTCATTATTCGTTATCTCATTAATTCATATACTTTAAGATGGGAAGTCTTTCCCTGACCCTGACTGCAATTTGGTAGCTCCAGTAGGACTATTTCCAGGGATGCCTAAGTTCAGGTCTCATGTCTCATATTTACTAGTTATGTGGCCATAGGAAAATCACTTGGCTTGTCTATGATCCAGCTGCCTCATCTATAAAATGGGAATACTTCCTTCACAAGGGAAGTTTATTGTAAGGAAAGCACTTCTAAACCTTTAAAGAGATAGTCATATATCAATGTGATTAATTCTTTTCCTTCCAAACTACTGTTTAGCTCCCTTGTATTTATTTTCTTTATGTTTAACATTCTGTATATAGTTATATACTCTGTCATCTCCCCTTTTAGAATGTAAGCTCCAGGAAAATCAAGATTGTTTTATTCTTTCTCTTTGTATTGTGAGGGCCTAGCCCAGGCCTGACACTTAGTAGGTATCTACTAAGTGGCTGTTGATTGATTGGATGATTCAAGTCACCTGGGCAAAGTTGCATAGCGAAATCTATGAGACTCTGAGGGGAAATTTTTCATTAGACAATAGACAAACTCTATATTCTTTGAATAAACAGGATAATTGAGGACTGACATTCCTGGAGTTTGGACTTGAGGCTACAGTAAGGGTTAGGAATTAAGGGAAATCTTATTGAGAAGCCAGATCTGATAAGCCAAGGGGAAGGGGCTACCAAGTTGTAACCCTTAACTAGTCTGTTTCAACTTAACTATGTGTATATGTGGATATGAATAATGCCCAAATATGTCATTTACCTGAAACCAAAGGCATTGAGGATCCTTCAGGACTCCTACCTTTGTGAGATCTAGAATCTTGGAGAGCCTGAAGGAAGCAGGAGTCGGAGCCTTCCTTTTTTCATTCTCAGCCCTGTAGGGTCTGAGGCTTCCTTCTAAGAACAAGGAATTTTTTGGATTCTCAAAGAATCATAGACTTGTAGAAACATAGCCTTGGTAGAAGGGACCTCAGAGGACATTAATTTCCATCCCCAATTTGACAGATGATGTAGAGTCCTAGAGAGATGAATTGATTTACCCAAGGTCACACAGGCTACAAGGAGGGATTTGATACCAAATTCTTTTGATTCTCTTCAACCTTTCAATATTCCATTGGCATTAATTTCCAGGAAAAGTTACCTGGTATTGCACTCTTACATGAAAATTTCCAGATTTTTTTTTCAGGTGGTGATGGTGGTGGGTGGGTAGATTACCATTGTGTGTGTGTGGGGGGAGGGTTTGGGAGAGGATGTCTGAGATAGAGCAAAGACTTGTTGTAGGCAAATAGCACTCCTAGTTCCAACACTTATTCCTATCCTCATGTCTCTTCTTTTTTATTTATTTGGATTCATCTGTATTCTACCAGTAGACTATAAAATTCTTTAGGACAGGGTTTTTTCATTTTTGTTTTTGTATTTTCAATGCTTAGCACAGTGCCTTACACATAGTAGGCACTTAAATCTGTTGAGTGAATCTCTCTCTATATAACAATTCAGTATAAGATTGAGATTAGAGTGGGAAATCTCATGGCAAAGTAAGGATAGGGAAGTGGTCCTGAGGCATAGTGATAAGAAAGAGGGTTATGGAGTTAGAGGATCCAAATTCAAATTCTACATCTGTTATTTACCTTCTGTGTGACCTTGACTAAGTCACTTAACTTGTCTTGGCCTCATTCTCCTCATATCTTTAAAATGGAGGGATTCAGTGATGGGCAAACTTTTTAAAGAGGGGACCAAAGGAAAGGAAATGTTCATCTGTCAGTCTGTTTCTAAGGCAACTCTTTCGAAGTTTCATAGTATTGTATCCTATTCATTGTATTCGTCAGATTAGGAATAAAGTGCACAACCGGATGGAACATTTCAGGGGGCTGCATAGTTTGCCCATCAATGTACTAGATGATTCCTTGATGTCCTTTCCAGCTTTATATCTATGATTTATGATCCTCTGATAAGCATTAAATGTGGTGAAAATAGCACCATGCTAGGAGTTCCAGAACCTGGATTCTAATCCTGATTCTGCTCCTGTGCAACCCTGAGCAGGTCATTTCAGTTCTCCAAGACTCGATTTCCTTACCTGTTTCATGAAAATGTCCCACCACTATGAAGATGAAATGAGAGAACAGGTATAAAAGTCCTTTTAAAGGTATGAATTAATTCATTGTGATATGTTATATCTCTGTTCATATAAAGATTGTCCAGGGTCTCTGATAGGATGTGCTATAGTTTTAAGAGACCTAGGAAGCCCACTAAAGTTAGGCTGCCCAAATTACTGTAAGATTTTGTTTATTTTCATGAAGAATTTTCCCTTTGATAACATTTTACACAATAAGATTACAATATGTAAATTAGATGTCATTAATAGCTTGCGATTGGCTCAGCTTGCTGTGATGTCACAGTATCAAAAGATGAGCTTGTTCTGTAACTTTTGGAATCTGGCTTTACTGTTCAGGTTATTTATTATTTGTTGAGCACCAGTGGTGTTCTTGGGGCTGCATAAAATGTCGAAGACACAGTCTCTGCCCCAGGGGCCTACAGTCTAAGTAAGAGAGACAATAAAAGGTGCAATAAAAGGTCCATTACATTATCCAGCTTGTTTAAATCAAGAAATCAAACTGTAAAAACATGGCGGATCTCCAGTAAATCAAAACTTTACCCAATAATAAACCCAGAGGCAGAAGAAAAGAGGGCCATCTGCATGGAGGCTTTAATGCAAAACACTTTTCTCATAATTTTTTTATGCACTATTAAATATCTGAAACACAGAGACTGAGCCGAGCCCGCTGTGCACAGATGTGCACACAAGCACACACAATTACAGATGTGAGCACATATGTGGACCTGTAGCCGTATAGAGACCCACCTGGCCTTTTTTTCCCCCCTGACCCTCGCCTCTCTCGACTCTGAATGAAATCACTGAGTTCATAAATCTACTATCAGCCTTGTAAGCTCTCAGTCACCCAGGCAGCATCCAGGAGATATGACAGTTACTTCCAGCATGTGTACAGTCATTGTAATGCAATGTAGAAAATTAATTATGGGTGAGCAGAGCTGTCATAGCCCAGGGAGGCTTCCCTGAAGGGTTAGCTTGGCTGCCTTCTCCTCTGCCTTCCTGAGTGGACAGTGCAGAATCCTTGATAGGGATGGGGAGAGAGCTGTAATTCAGGAGGATGAGAGATGAAGAATATGTTCTTTAATAGATGTTGGTGTTTGATTTAAGAGTGAGGCCTACTTGTCTTACAGGAGGAGCCCTGAAGGTGTGCCTCCCAGAAACAGGATCAGGCCGAGGGAGAATGAAAACCTAACTGTAGCCATTGAGGGGATTCGTAGTGATTTTCTGCCTAGGCTTTTCTTCTTGCTGGATCTGGCAAACCTCCTTCCTTGGCACAGCTATAATTCATACCTTCCTCGTAGGTACAACCTTTGGTAAACCACTTAATTTGAGCCTCAGTTTTCTGATCTGTAAGAGTGAAGGGGATGGACTAGATAATCTCTGTAGTCCCTCTTTGGTTCTAATGAATATCTAAAGATAATGATATCTAATGATATATGGATCAATCAGTCAATTAGCAAACATTTATCTTCTGTATACCCATCGCTGTTGTTGGAGATATGAAGAGAGGGAAAAAACAGTCTCTGCCCTCAAGGAGTTCACAGTCTAATGGTGACATAATATGCAAAGAACTATGTACAAACAAGACATATACAGGATAAATGGGTCATAATCGACAGAGGGAAGGCATTAGCATTAAAAGAGATCCCAAAAGGCTTCTTGTAAAAGGTGGGATTTTAGCTGGGACCTAAAGGAAGCCAAGAGATTTAAGAGATGGAGATGAGGAGGGACAGAATTTCATTCCTCTGCCTCAGAGAATTCTTTCCCCCCATTCTCAAAGGTTCTTCCTTGTTAATTGCAGGCTTTTCCTTACTGTGTTTAACGAAGGGCACAGCACATAGTAAGCATTTGATCTCTTGTTAACTGGTTTTAGATGTACCCATTTTTCATTAATTTTAGTGGGGAGGCATGGAAAGCATTATTTTTTTTTTTACTTCTGGTGCTGTGAATTGGACAGGGATTACATTGGCATGGGGCTGTGGGACCCAAGTAGTTACAATTCCCCCAGGGAGACAACAAAAATTTTGATCACTCCAAAAGAATCATTTCAAAGTTAAGGAACACCAAAGCATGCCCTCTTCTACTTATTTCCTTCATGAGTTTTTTATTGTATGTGTGATATAAGTCTTCTATCATGTCATGAAAAATATGGAAATATGTATTATGTGAAAGCACTGGTATAACCTAGGTCATACTATTGCCTTGTTATGGGGAGGGAAGAAGGGAAAAAAGTCAGAATCCTAAAATGTCAGAAAATAATTGTCAGAATAACATGGAAATAAGTTTTGAACGATGATACATGTATAACCCAGTAGAATTGCTTGTCACTTTGGGAGCAGGGAGGGAAGGAGGGGGGAAAATCATGAATCATGTAACCATGGAAAAATATTCTGAATAAAAAAATTAAAAAAGAAAGAAAATATTCTTAATTAATTTAAAAAAGAAAACAATTGTCAAAATTGTTCTTATATGTAATTGAAAAAAAAGTTAAAGATCTTATCCCTAGTCTGCAGGACATGATGTTTTTCTGTCTTCCCTAGAGAAAACTTATAATGAGGATTCCATTGAGCTGCCATGATATTCTGATAGAATGGACTAATGGTTTAATGGGCTTTGTATTCTGAAGGCAATTTGGATAGGTGGGGAAAAGCCATCAGCAAGTTGGAAATACCTTTATGCTTCATAACTAATTTTTATCTGTCTAAGCTGCATGGAATGTGTTTAACATTACATTGGCAGAGTATGTTTTGGCAGATTGACAGCAAAGGGGATGAGGCAAAGTATTTTCAGGCAGTTTGTTCAGAGGGAATCAGACTAGCAGCACTTCTGGGAGGGCTTTGAGTTTAGAATCACTATGGATTTTTCAAATCATGGATTATTCTTATTTTATTATGACTAAAAATTAAAAATAATCCCCTTCTGCCTAAGTCCTCCTCTTAATAATCATCACTTCCCCAGACTAGGCAGCTGAACCCCATGCCTGGGCTTGGAATATGTAAGAAGCCCTTGACCAAGACCAAGGAAGTAGACCTGGGTACTTGAAGGCTATGATAGTATGATGAAAGCTCTGAAAAGATCTGCCAGGCTTCAAGAACTTCCAGTCTAAGGATGTAAGGAACCTTAGAGACTATTTAGTCTAACTTCCTTATTTTGAAGATAAAAAACTGAGGTTCAGAGGAGTTAATTGATTTGTCTTAGGTTAAGATTTGAATCTAGATCCTTTGATGCTAAATTGAAGGTGTTTCTATATGCCAAGAGTTCTTAACCTGGGGTCTGAGAACTTACTGTTTTTTATTTTTAATTGACAATTCTATTTCAATTGAGTTGGCCAGAAATCTTAAACATTTTATTTCATGTATTTAAAAAACATTGTTCTAACAAGGAGTCCTCAGGTCTCACTAGATTGCCAAAGAGATCTGTGACAAAAAATGTCAGAACCTCTGCCCATAAAGACTACTTCTTACAATGTATCCTTGAAGATTTGAAATATTTTTAACACTTTTGTATTCAAAAATTTTACATTTGTCTTTTCATCTAATCTTCACAAATGCCCTGTCAAACAGTGAGTTTATTATCATTATCCTTGTTTTAGATATGAAGAATCTGATCATATAGCTCTGTGATACAGTGAGAAACCTCAAGTTAGGAGGACCTGAGTTCAAGTGTGGCTTCAGATACTTGTTACTGTGTACCCTAAGTAAGTCACTTAAACTCTGCCTGCCTTAGTTTGCTCAAGTGTAAGGTGGTGGGATAACATCTGTCTTACAGGGCTGTCGTCAGGATAATAATGAAGTGCTCTGCAACCCTTCAAGTGATATAAAAATGTGACTGATGATGATGATGGCGATGATGCACAAAGATTTTAGGTAACTTGATAAAGGTCAGCCAACTAAGAAGTAGTGGAGTCTGGGAAGACCTATAGCGGGACCTTTTGGTTCCAATAAGAACAATACAGGTATTTTTGGAATTTCTATTATATCAGCAACAGTATAACTAAGATTAGAGACATTCATTGAGAAAAGTTGTCCATATGACACTTAGAAAAACCAGTAGATGATTTCTTTCTTTCTTTTTTTTTTTTTTTAACGTAACCTCATTCTTTCTACAAACACTTATCAAACCCCTACCATATACGGCACTGTGCTAAGTGCCAGGAATCCCAAGACAAAAAGGAAATAGTCCCTTTCCCAAAGGAGTTGACATTCTTTTAGAAAGAAATAGCACATACGGGTAAATACAAACTAATTTCTTGTGACTGGGTGGGCAGGAGCAACTGAAGGGACCACAAGAGTCTTCTCCCTTGGGAGGGTAGCGTTTGAGCTGAGTTTTGAAGGAATTTAGGTATTCTAAGAGGCAGAAAGGAAGAAGCCTTGCAGAAAAGACTGCGCAAAGGCGCAAAAAGAGACTCCCACCGCATTCGCTACCGCTCCCCCCCACCCCCCTTCATTGTTCAGATCTTTGAAACTGTGAAGCCCTTTGTCAAAAGAGGATTTCCCCGTTAGGGAGTTCTAGTAATAAGGACAATCCGACAGGCTCGTGGCTGGTGCAGTGCATCTTGTGAGCAGTAGGGGGAGCTTTGTTTCCACTTTCCTTTGGGGTTTCCCCAGGTAATACTGAATAAATACATTTGTGTATTTTCAGCTCATCAGATTCTTTTTTAATACAGTAATTAATGAGAAGGATACTTTGATACCCCAAAACGGGGAGGGGAAGGTGATGTTTTTCTCTCGTAAGCCCCTTACTTGAAATGATCTTGGCAAGGTAAATGAGCTCTCCATTCAAAAGCAATGACTCCCCTGCTTTCCACCTTCTTTTAATTGAAGCAAAGCAGTGGGTGTCTGCAGTTGCAGAATATCATCGCGCTAATCTTTGGTTGGGCAGATAATTATCAAAACTGATAATGATGTGATTTAGTTCCAGCTCCGAATAATGACTATCCTGGGCCTGTTTAGGTATCAGTGGTAGAGCCCAGTAAGTCCCAGATAAAAGCTGAGCAAGGAAGGCGTGGGGTTCTTTGGCATACAGAAAGCTGGCTGCTGCTGCTGTTGCTGTTGTTGTCACTGCTGCTACTACTGCTGCCGTGGAGGTTCTAATTATAGAGATGGAGGCAATGAAACAAAGAGTGACCTAGGATGCAAGGGTTTTAGGGAGCAAGGGAAGGAATAAAGGTATCCATTCCACTGTGCCCTAGGGAATGAATATACAAACGAGAGAGAGAGAGAGAGAGAGAGAGAGAGAGACAGAGAGAGAGACAGAGAGAGAGACAGAGAGAGAGACAGAGACAGAGACAGACAGAGAGAGAGACAGAGAGAGAGAGACAGAGAATAGAAAGAAGACCAAGAAAAACAGTTGCAAGTCACTGTACTTTTCCTCTACTGGGGAGGGCATATGGGCAGGTGAGAGGGAGATACAGAGAGAGACACAGACAGACAGAAAGACAGACAGAGAGCATAGAAAGAAGACCAAGAAAGACAGTTGCAAATCACTGTACCTTCCCTATATTGGGGAGGGTATATGGACAGGTGAGTTCATTATTTAAGATATGTGGTAAAATAGCCAACTTCAAAGAGGAAAGACCATTTCTAGATCCATAAATTACATTTTTTTCACCAGTCACTCTTAATATGTTTCACTAGAAAGACTGGATTTTTGAGAGACCGAAGATGCTCCATCATAAACCAGCACCACTATTGGAAAGACACTCTCCCTCCAACCTCTGGCTCATGGAATCCCTGACTTCCTATAAGACTCATCTCAAGCCTCTCACCCTATCTTTCCCAGAAATACCCAGGCTGTCCATTGACTCTCATTCTAATTACATGTGTTACTCTGGTTTTTTACCATCTCAAGCATTGTCTCTCAGAGTGTGTTGGGTGGTAGGCAGCCCAACACTCTCAAAGTTTGAAGCTACCTATGAAGACACCCATCACTTATAACAATGAAGGTTTATTCATATATGACTTTAGACCTTATAAGGAATGTTAGGCTGCCTTCCAGCTAATGGGCTTTTAGATTGACACAATTGAGGGAGGAGGGTGAGTCCCCTTCCCTAGGGATCTCTAAAGGCTAGATACCCACTTGAATTGGATGAATTGGATAAGATCTTCATGCTCTCCATCCCCTTTTCACTCTCATAAGATGAACCTGAAGATGTTTGAATAGAAGACAGAATTTGATTTAGGAGCTACTTGTTTTTTTTAACCATTTCTTAACAGAAGTGACTCTTGTTCATCACACTTTCTTCTTCTGAGATAACCTGGTCCTATTTATTTCCAAACTCCCCAATGCTGCTGCAGAGAGTCCAGGAAGACATTGTGCTGTGGCGGCAATTTTTTTTTTTTTGCATCATGTTTCTGCTTTGATGGTTCTAATGCAGATATGAAATCATCTAACAACTTACATTTTGCCTGAGTGAGGTTGCTAAAGTGGAGGCAGCAGCATTTCCCAGGATCAATCCCCATCTCAGAAGTGGTTGGTTAAGCCCTCTGTCGGCTCTCGCCGCTTCCAGCTGAAACAGTGTGGGATCTGAATTATTAATTCTGTGACAAATGAGTTAAGTCATTGCAAAGCCCTGTAGCTGCAGAACTCCTCATTTAGGCTGTTTCCCCCCCAAACTTTCTGAGCCAAATGGCAGCTCAAACATCTCCATTAACCTGAAATTCACCACTAAAGTGTCTGAATCTCTGGATGCCACTAAGTCATTACACTTGGCATGGCAGGGGGTGAGGCAGTGAAGGTGGGGATAGGACATAAAGGGAGAGAGAAGCATAGGCAATGGTGGCCTCAATGAATGTTCTGTCTCCCAAGGACCAAATGTGAGCCTTAAATGAAACCCCAAAGGATTCATTGTATAAATACCAGAAATTAGATTTAGAGTTGGAAGGGACTGTATAGATCACATCCCATTATTTTATATATAAAGATAAAGAATTGAGGGTCATTGAGCTTAAATGACAGGCCCAAGATCACACAGATGAAGAGGGGCAGAATTACAATAGTACTAAAAGAACAAGGTGGCAGTATATCAGAGAGGGGAAAAGGATGGGCAAAGAATTTTCCCCAGAAGTTCCCATGGTACAGATAGGTCTTTTTTCTCTTTAGAGGAGGGGATTCCTGTTTCAGTGAACATAACTTCCTCTCCTTCCGTCTCATAAAATATGCAGGATTCATACTTAAATCTAACAATGACTTCCATTAAGGAATCCAGCCTTCTTATTCAATACTCCAGAATTATAGCTAGAATAGAACAAGATAGATAGATGATGATAGATAGATAGATAGATAGATAGATGATAGATAGATAGATAGATAGATAGATAGATAGATAGGCAGGCAAATAGTTAAAATGTTTAAGGGCTTCCCCTGTGCTAGGCATTGTGTCAAGTCAAGTGTCAAGATACAAATAATACAAACAGACCTGACGCTCCCTACCCTCCCTCCAGGAGCAACTTCTAATGGGAGAAGACAGCATATATAGGGGTGCTGGAAAGGAAAGGGGCTCCAGCCATCCCTATCAAGGATTCAGCACCATCCACTCAGGAAGATGGAGGAGAAAGAAGCCAACCTAACCTTTCAGGGAAATTCTCCATGATCTCTAATATCTCTGCTCACCCATGACTAATTCAGGCAGGCAAATTTATCTAGTATTTATGCAGGCAAATTTGGGGATAAGACTTGCACATTAGTGTCCCTTGCCCTGGTCTGAGACATCAGTGCTCCTGGTTAGGAGGAGAGCTATTAGAGGGGTCCAAGGAAGTAGGGAGAGGTTAATCTACCATTTCATTACCATTATTCCACTAATCTAACTTTTCGGAGTGAAGAATCCTAATATTTTCATTATGGTCCCCATTCTGTTATCTGCCCCTAGGCCATCCCATAATCCCTCAATTAGGTTTTCAGACTATCTAGTTTCCAGCCTCAGCTATCCCTCTTCCAGTTATTCCTATTACTATCTGAGCCCCAGTTATTCCTTTTTTCCCTCTTTACACTCCACACCTTCTCTTTTACCAGTCCATAAACTAGCAAGATCTTTCCCTTCTATTAGCTTCCAATGAGCATATAAAATGGGCTTTACTAGAGGCCTACCTACACCCAGGCATGAACCCCAACTCTTGCCAGGACTTTTCAGATTTGGGGTTTAGTTAAACAACAGTCATTAATGAACCATTGTTGTATGAGGAGTGATGGTCTGAGAGTGTGTGTGAGTATGAGTGTGTGTGTGTGTATATGTATGTATGTGTGTGTAGTATAGTATAGTTTACATTTGTGCTTATGTTCACCTTCTTGGGAGGGGATGGCTCAGGTTGCCTGCTCCAAGTCCATCAAGCCCAGATGCTCAAGGGATGCACTGTGGGAAGACCCGATTGTCCTTCCCGACCTCAGCTTTTAAAGGTCAAATATATATCAGCTTCTCCTAGGAGCCATTTATGATTCTGTCCTTCATAAATCTGTCCAAACTCTTTTAAAATCAATTTATATTTCTTGCCATGTCACCTCTTGTGGTAATGAGTGCCATGGGTTTATCACCTGCTATATGAAGGAGTATTTCCTGTCATTTTTCCTATGATGACCTTCGTCAGCTTTCTATGGGTGCCCTTTGGCCTCCTGATATTTGGGGATGCTCTAAACAAGTGGGTATAAATCTTCTCCATGCTGTATCCAGACCCTTCTCTGCTATGGTTTCAGAGTTTTATTATGGCTATTCTTAACTTTTACCTTTTCAGGGTGAAAAATCCTAATTTTTAACACCTACACTTCTATGACACCAACTCTACTCCTCACTCTCTGGACCCATCCTACCTTTTGAAGAAGTTTCATTTTAAAGGGAAATTTTTTTTGCTTTTATTTAGTAATATTTTATTTTTCCCCACATGTAAAAATAACTTTTCATGTAAATTTTCTAACGTTTTGCATTCTGACCTCTTTCCTTCCTTCCATCCTCTCTCCCTCCCCTGAAACAGTAAGAAATTTCAAATAGATTTTACATGTGCCTTGCCTTATATTTTATATGGAGAACACAAACAAATGAAAATATTTCTGCAGGAGGTAGCAAAAATGATACGGGTTTTTGGAAACTACATGACAAATAGTTGAAGGAAGTAAGATGTTCAGCCTAAAAAAATGGAAAATGCTGGGAAGGAGACATCATTGTTGGCTTTAAATTAATTTGCTGGGCTTTGATAATGATGGAGGGAGTAGATACTTTCTGTTGTTCCAAGGTTAGACCTAGGACCAATAGTTAGTCCTTTCTTCCTAATCCCCACTCCCCCACATTACTTTGGATTTTCTTTGTGTCTATTTTATTGAGTTATCTATGCATATTTTTCCTAGTAGTGTTTCTCCTGGTAATACATAAGTTCCTTGAAGGTAGGCACTGTTTCATTCCTATCTTAGTATCCACAGTACCTGGTACATAGTAGACATTAAGAAATGCTTGTTATTGGGAAAACTTGGAATCAAAACTTCTCTATAACACCTGGGAGCTCTGTGAACATGGACAAGTCACAATATTTCTGAGCGTCAGTTTCCTTATCTTTAAAATGAGGATGCTACTACTCCTACTCCTACTCCTACTCCTACTCCTACTCCTACTCCTACTACTGCTGTTGCTGCTGTCTATGGTGCCAGTCTTTTAGGCTGTGGAGTTCAAAGGAGATATGAGTGCTACAATGTGATGTGGGCTTATTTTTTATTTTTTAAAACCCTTACCTTCTTTCTAAGATAATCTAATACTAAGTATCAATTCTAAGACAAGAACTGTAAGGGGTAGGCAGTTGGAGTTAAGTGACTTCCCCAAGGTCACATAGCTACGAAATGTCTGAGGCCATATTTGAACTAGGTCCTCCTGACTCCAGACCTAGCATTCTATCCACTGTGCTACCTAGTTGCCCCTACAATGTGGTATGTAAAGTGTAACACTTTATATTGTATAAATGGAGATTTTGAACCTTGGACTGCATTCCCCATAAGTCCCTTAGTATTTCCCCAAATTGCCTTTAATCTCTCCTGCACCTCCACGTTTGTGTGGTCACATTTGTATATGATTGCTGTAATTCCTCCCTCTTCCTCTTTTGCTCTTGGGAGCTGGCTGGTTAGTACCCTTTTAGTTAGTTTTTTTGTTACTTTATTATAAATAAAACTTTATAAAAATATAATATTTAGTTATTGTATATTAATTTTAAAATCCACAATATGTAATTGAATAAAGCACTTTATAAGCTTAAAAAAAGAGAAATGCTTGCTGGATCCATTTGAATCCCAATTCTAGATTTGTTCTTGATATAAGAGAGAACTTTCTAAAATGGAACAGGCTGTTTTGCAAGATTGTCAGCTCCCTATCATTAGAGTCTGGAAGAATGTGGTCACTGGAAGGGGCTTTCTACCCTTGGAGGAGAGATTGGACTAAATTATCTTCTAAAGTTCCACCAATTGAGCATTTGAAAGCGTTTGCTATTCATTTACTCCATGCCAGACACTGAGTTGCTGGGATACAAAGACAAATGAAATAGTCCCTACTCTTAAGGAGTTTACTTTCTATCTAGAGAGAAAACATTTACATATAAATATATACCAAACAAATACAATTTTTGCAGGGGGGATCAAGGAAAGCCACTAAGCTGGAGCAGGTCAAGACAAGTTTCAGGTTTCTCTTATAGCTCTTCCAAACTTGAGATTCTCTGATTTGTAATTCTGTCTTCCTGCCATTGAATCACTGGGTTTAACCATATCAAGGTTCTTCCTTGCCACCAAGTACAAAAGTTCTCCTCAGTGGATTACTTGGACTTCTGATATGTAGAGCAGTATTTACATAACATTATCTTTCTGTCTCTGCCTTTGTCTTTATCTTTCTCTCTTCCTTTCCTTTCCTCTTCTCTCTTCCTATCCCCTTTCCCCCTTTCTTTCCCTCCCCTCCTTTGTCCCTTTTCTTCCTTTCTCTTTAACTGTCTCTCTGTTTGTCTCTATCCCTTCTTTCTTCCCCCATTACTCTCCTTCACTCTCTTTCTCTGTCTCTGTTTCCTCTTTGTTTCTGTCTCTTCTTTTCCTCTCCTCTCTTCTCTTCCCCTTTGTTCTTCTCTGCTCCTTTGTCTCTCCCTTCTCCTCTTTTCTCTGCCTTTCTCTGTCTCTCTGAGTCAGTATCTCTGATCCCATCTCTTTCTCTGTCTCTATTTCTCTTTGTTTCTTTCTCTTCCTTTCTTCTCCTCTCTTCCCACCCCTTCTTTTCCCCTTTGCTACCTTCCACTCTTTTGTACCTCCCTTCTCCTTCGCTCTTTTTCTGTCTTTCTTTCTGTCTCTGTCTCTGTTTCTTTCATCCCTTTCTCAGAATAGAGCTATAAGGGGTTTGACCTGTAGTTCAACTTCATTTTATAGATGATTAAAATGCAGCCCAGAGAGAAGAGCTAATTTAGCCCCAAACCACATGGTTAATCAGTAACAGAGCTGGGGATTTGAATCCAGGGCCTCTGACTCAAGACCCAGGCTCTTCCTATTTGCGAGTGGCTTCAGTTCTACTTGAGTGTTACTTTTTTGGAACTGGAACTTTCCACATCCCTTCCCATCTACATCTTCCAGTTTAATATGTACCTCCTGACCCTACTTAAAGATAAGGATGAGTGAGACCTGATAAATGAATGAAAAATTAAGTGGAATTTATTAAATCCTTAATGTGTGCAAAGCACTGTGCTAAGTGATAAGGGCACAGAGAGAAAAATACCAGTCCCTACCTTCAAGGAGCTCACATCAAATGAGAGTGGCAATACTCCATGTGAATGTTTTTAGCTACAAATGATACGAAAAGTCATTCTTGTTCTTAGGGGACAAGTCAGAAGGCAATACCTCCACTTCAATGTTAAGGATCATATCATTTCTAATATTGGAATACTTGCCAGTTCTAATGATCTTGAATGCAAGAACATTCTTTTGTGTGTCTTCAGTAGTTGTGGCTGTCTCACTTGCAGAAGCAGTCTCTAGGCTGCATTTCTACATCCTCTCAAGGGTGAAGGCTGGACTGGAAGGAACTAGGACCAGTGGTCCTGGATGGGTTGGTGTTGATGCTGTTAGGTTCTTGGGCTTACCTGCCCATTGGTGGCAACTGTTTAGCAGTTGGTGTGAGAGGCATCGCCAATCTGACCATTCTTCTAAATGATAGTGTGAGGCAGACTTCAAAGCAAACCCACTAGTTTGGAGTGGGACTGCTATTCCCACAGTTCCTAGCTTCAGGGTCATGGGCTATCTTCAGTGAGGTCTCAGGGGAGATGTTTTACTTGCCTGATACATGCTATCTCTTGTCAGGGTGCCTGGTTGCTTCTGGCTTGATAGACAAGGATCTTTCTGGACCCCACAGTGGGGATGGTTCAGGGTATTTGCTGCTGATAGAACCAGCAGGCACAGGTCCATAAATTGTTAATATTGAGCCATGGGTCAAAGTGACTAGAAATCAACCAATATTCTCAGGAGTGCTAGAGAGATATCCTTTTGGCCAGCAAAGACCAGCAGTTATATAGGCAAAGGTTCGAGAAACCATGGTATAGTGGGAAAAGCACTGAATTTGGAGTTGGAGAATCTGATTCAAATTCCAGATTTTCCTCTTGCTAACTCTGTGACTTTGGGAAAATTGTTTAGTTGCCTCAGTTTCCTTATCTATAAAACAAATAGGCTGGACTAAATAATCTCTAAAGTTCCTTCCACCCCTAAATCTATTGTCCTAATTCCAGATGGATATAGGAAGTCCCAGGCTGACAATGTGAAGATAGGCAGAACAGGATTATTGAATCTGGAAGCTTGACACTATATTGCTTCAGCCCCTGGCTGCCTTGTTGCTCCAACTGTTTATCCTTTCTAAGCTTGGACTGGGGAGCCCTAATCACACCTCTCATCTCTGTCTGCTGACAGGCAGACTCAACTCAGTCTTTCCTTCTTTTGAAGCATGACTTTGTTCTATGAAGAATGGGAGGTCTCTTGCTTCAATGCAAACATAAGAACTCTGTCTTTGGCACTGGTTAGGAGGCTCCCCTAGGATCAGTCAGGAAGATCACTAGGTCACAGAGTGTGAGATTGGACCAACCCCATTCCTTTGTGGTTCCTATGGAAACCAGGCTCTGGCCTCAGCCTGGTGGTCTGGGCCTGTGCTCAGATCAATGTGTAGAGATCAACGGGCAGCACCATGTTTAATTAGTGCAGATAAAACAGTTCAATGCCACTTTCTCTCCATAACCTTGCTTGGGTGCCAAGCTATAAGAGCAGAGGGCATGAAAATATAAAATGCTGAATTGATTTTAGCCTCCTAAAGTGGTGCAATTAAACATTGCTGTTGGATGAGTTTTGTAACCTCAGCAGCATGATGAGCTCCCATTTTCTTTGCCCACAGACCCCCAGAAGTCAATACGAGATTTGGTGTTGACAACCATATCCCGGAAAGCAGTTGTGAGTCCTGGGCAGCGAACATTGTCTATTTTCTTCATTTATGGACCCATCATAAACTGGAAGCAGCTTTGAGATTTGGTAGAGTAGTACTCCCAATGGCATTGGTGTCTAGACCAGGATGAATTGTCCTAAGCTCTTCCATTTTGATATTTCTATAACATGGTTCTGTCCATGTCACTCATTTACTCAAGAAGCTTTGATAGCCTCCTGCTCTCTCTAGGATAAAATATACATTCTGGGAAGTATATACACTATTTAGCATCTAAAGTCCTTTACAGTTTGGCAATAGCCTACTTTTCTAGGCTATTGGCATTTTATTTCTCTTCATACACTCTATGTTTCTGACCAAGCTGCTCTATTTGTTTTTTCTCCCATATATCAATTTCCACCTTCTTGTTTGTATCCTTGCACAAGCTCTTGGTCGCTTCATTCTTGGGATGTACTAATTCATTACTTCCATCTCTTAGAATCTCTAACTTAATTGTCATGTCATATATGAGATCTTCCCTGATCCCCTCCAGTTTTTATTTCCCTCTTCTTGGAAATTTTGTGTGTGTGTGTATGTGTGTGTGTGTGTTTGTGTGTTATATTTAAATAATTGTGTTCATCAGTAACCTCTCCTATAGAATGTAAGCTCCTTAAGGACAAGAACTGTTTTGCTTTTGTCTGGAGTATCACCAGTGCCTGATACAGAGTTTGGCCCACAGTGAGTGGTTAATTCATGATTATTAAATGAATGAATTTAGTTTGGAAAAGGGAAATTTGAAGGAAATCATCTTTAAAATCAACCCATACCTTCCATCTTAGAATCAATATTAAGTACTGTTCCCAAGGAAGAAGAGTGGTAAGGGCTGGCCAGTGGGGATTAAATGACTTGTCCAGGGTCACATAGTTAAGAAGTGTCAGAGATCAGATTGGAATCCAGAATCCCAGAAAGCATCTGTAATGAGTTTTCCATGAATTTTGTAGATGTGGGACTCTTATTTCAGGGACTACCAAGCTATTTGGCAGTCTAATAGTCATGTGAGCTGCTGAGCCTCTATGAGAATAGCAAATACCATTTAGCACATTTAACCAGGAACCCATAGGTTGAAGCCACACCAATTATTTACCTTTGATAATTCTTGTCAAAGGACAGTGGCTGCCCTTGAGGTTTGTCCTGGATTCATTGCCCCAGGGTACCTGCTCCCTCAATAGGAGTACTAGGTCCCCAGTGCTTTAATTCTAGCCCCACCTCAGATTGCTGAAGAACAATCTTGTTTTTGACTCAAGTTTAAAGGGTCCCATCAAGAAAAGTAGAAGGAAATTTTAAAAGGTACCCAGAATCCAAATGTGAATCAGGTATGGATCAGAAGGTTTTATTTCCACTCAGTAAAGAGAATGCTAAACAATAAAGAATCATAAAATAATGACAGTCATTTGAGAAATTTGTGTTTAATCTTCATTGCAATGTCTGTAACAGGGTGGCTAATATAGATTTTTACATTTCACCTCCAGTGAGAATAGCACCGTTGGTCAAGCAGGTGCTTTCTTTCTAATGAATAGACTTCCTTCCTTCCTTCCTTCCTTCCTTCCTTCCTTCCTTCCTTCCTTCCTTCCTTCCTTCCT
>NC_058130.1:168044650-168045449 GCF_016433145.1 Gracilinanus agilis
TCTTTCCTTTTTTTTATTAGATTGACCAGTACTTTGTCTATTTTATCTGTTTTTTCAAAGTACCAGCTTCTAGTCTTATTTATTAATTCAATAGTTCTTTTACTTTCGATTTTATTAATTTCTCCCTTGGTTTTTAGTATTTCTAATTTAGTTTTCATCTGGGGATTTTTAATTTGCTCACTTTCTAATTTTTTGAGTTGCATGCCCAATTCATTGATCTCTGCCCTCCTTAATTTGTTAATATATGCACTCAAGGATATAAATTTCCCCCTGAGTACTGCCTTGGCCGCATCCCACAGATTTTGGTAGGATGTCTCATCATTGTCATTTTCTTCAATGAAATTGTTGATTGTTTCTATGATTCCTTCTTTGACAAATTGGTTTTGAAGAATCATATTATTTAATTTCCAATTAGTTTTTGATTTTCCTGTCCAAGTGCCCTCACTAATTATTATTTTTATTGCATTATGATCTGAGAAGGTTACATTTATTATTTCTGCTCTTTTGCATTTGTTTGCAATGATTCTATGCCCTATAACATGGTCAATCTTTGTGAATGTGCCATGTGCAGCTGAGAAGAAGGTGTATTCCTTTTTGTCCCTATTTATTTTTCTCCACATATCAATTAGATCTAATTTTTCTAGGACTTCATTCACCTCTCTTACCTCTTTCTTATTTATTTTTCGGTTTGATTTATCTAGATCTGACAGAGGAATATTTAGATCTCCCACTAGTATGGTTTTACTATCTATTTCCTTCTTGAGCTCTGCCAGTTTCTCCTTTATGAATTTGGGTGCTA
>NC_058130.1:168045538-168070901 GCF_016433145.1 Gracilinanus agilis
TTACTATCTATTTCCTTCTTGAGCTCTGCCAGTTTCTCCTTTATGAATTTGGGTGCTATGCCACTTGGTGCATATATATTGAGCAGTGTTATTTCCTCATTGTTTATACTGCCTTTAATCAGGATGTAATGACCTTCCCTGTCTTTTTTAATCATATCTATTTTTACTTTGGCTTTGTCAGAAATCATAATAGCCACTCCTGCCTTCTTTTTCTCATTTGATGCCCAAAAGATTTTGCTCAAACCCTGAACCTTAAACTTGTGTATGTCCACCCGCCTCATATGTGTTTCTTGTAGACAACATATGGTGGGATTTTGGTTTCTAATCCACTCTTAATCCTTTCCTTCTATCTTAGAAGGAATATAAATATTTGTTCCAAGGCAAAAAAAATGGTAAGGGGTAGACAATTGAGGTTAAGTGACTTGCCAAGGATCATACAGCTAGGAAGTGTCTGAGGCCATATTTGACTTCCTATCTCCAGGCCTGACTCTATCCACTGAGCTACCTAGCTGTCCCCATGAGACCTATCTTGATTTACCCTTCCCCACTTGTTAGTTGCCATATTCCTTAATGCTTATTGAATGGATGATGATCTGTGCATCCACTATCCCCCCCCCCCCCATAAGTCTTGTGACTGGTAATGATCTATATTTCCCTCTACATAAGAGAAAGGCAAGACACTTACTACATCTAGCGCTGAATGGGCCCTGCCAAACTCTGTGTCTGTATTAGCCATACTCAGTCATGGAGGGGGCAGCGGGGAGGAGGGTCTTGGAAAGATTCAGGAAGTCTCTTTGCCGTCATACCACCCAATCAATCACCTACTCTTCCAACTTTGCCTTCTTTGATATCTCTGCTTATTCTCTCTGCTCTCCTGAGGTACTGTGCTTTGACCTTTTATTCTCCCTCAAAGCAGTTAAGTTCTTCTTTTGGGAAATACTCTTACTGATAGTTATTTCACCCTTCTTGTCCCTCTCTGGCTTTCCCTTGACTAAGACAGTGCGAATACTTGTAACTTTTGGAACATTAGGATAAATAGATAACTCATTGTCTTTGGCAGACTTTTAATTATGAAATAATTGTGGCAGCTGTGGCTTATTATGGGATTTAAATTTTTTAAAGTAGACAATAATTTTTGGATTCATAGGATCATGCTTAACAAGGTAAGGTAGAGTCATGAGTTAGGGGGAAACCGCCAAACACTAGCTGCCTCTGCATGGCATTTTCCACCCACTGAGGGCCTGGCAGTCTACAGTTATGGTTCAGATGCTAGGAAGTTCCTGCCACTGGCATGTGCTCATTGTGCTCATGGCATTCCTATGTCTGAAGAGCCATCTGATGCAAAGTTTGCAAGCTTAGCTGGACAAGGAAGTCAAAGGACCTACAGACTTAGCTTAGATCAGTCATTGTGTGACAAATGCCTGGTGATTACAGAGCAGAATCTGAAGATGAAGGGACTTAAGAGATCTTTGAGCTTCACTTTCTGCCCCGTGTAGGCATTGCTTTCATATCTTCTTTGATGGATGCTCATCTAAACTCTACCTGAATGCTTCCGGTAACACAGAGTTCAATGCCTCAAAGGACCTTTATTCCATTTCTGGAAAATCTAATTGTAACAAAGTTCTTCCTTAGAGTGGGTTAAAATGTGCTTTCCTGTAATTCCCATGCATTGATCCTAGGCTTGCTAGCCTTAGCTACACAAACACAAACAAGTGTAATCCATTTTTCAATGTTAGTACTTTAGATAGTGGACGGCACCTTCTAGCTCTGATCAGGGAGATTTTGTAAGCAGGAGAGAGGGTGTGGAAGGGGGAGGGAGAAGGATAGAGAGAAGGTGATAGAAAGCGAAAGAGAGAGAACAAGAGAGAGAGAGAGAGCAAGTCAGAGAGACGGAGAAAGTCAATTTGTGGTGTGCTGACTCCCTTGCTCAAAAGCTCTTAGCACCTCTATGTTATCTTCCACATAAAGTTGAAATATTTCAGCCCGAATTCAAGGTGCTCCATAGTCTTGCTCCAGATTACCTTTCTGTAACATGTCATAGAACCAAACTGGAAGACTTGATGAGAGTTAGTGTGCTCTGGCAAACTTGAATTCCAACCATGGTTCTGCCAGTTGTGTGACCTTGGGCAAACCACTTATTTTTTATTTGGAAACCACTTAATTTTTCTGAGCCTCAGGTATGAAATGAAGAGATTGAGCTATATGACCTTAAAGGTCCCCTCCATGTCTAAACATAGGATTCTTTGTCCCCTCACCCTATTTTCCTACCTTCTTCACGCCTTTGTTTATGCTTATTTTTATTCCTGGCATTCCTACTCTCTCCATATCTGCCTCTCAAAATATTATCTTCTGCCCCCCACTCTTCCACAAAAAAAATTAAAAGAGAGGGGAACTAGAAAATCAGAGAAGTGGATAAGTGAAATGAAAAATAAATAGGAAGGTTGTAATGGGGCTGAAGGAATCATCATTTGGTAAATGGTTTGAGTCATAACCTTGCATTTATAATAAAATTATAACCATTGAACCATTTATAAACCCTCACATTTTTAAACCATTGTCTTCCATCTTAGAATCAATACTAAATATTGGTTCCAAGGCAGAAATGTGGTATGGGCCAGGCAATTGGGGTTAAGTGATCTGCCCAGGTTCATACAACTAGGAAAATACTTGAACCCAGACTCTCCCATATTTAGGCCTAATTCTCTATCCACTGAACTACCTAGCTGCCCCTAACCCTCACATTTTTTTAATGAGGAGAGGGCTTGACCTGAGTGGCAGGAATAAGAAAAGGATGGTCATATAAGCTATAACCTTCACCTGCCCCACATCCCTGCTCCACCATTAGAGAGCCATATGGATATTGCATTTCCTGTCTGACCAACTGAAACATCAGAACCAGTAGCAGAAGACATTCTGAATCTAATCACTTACTACCTGGTACTTCATAGAGATCTCAATGCCTAGTCAAGGCTGTGCCTTTCTCTGAGAAGGTACTAATCTATACCTAAGTGTGATTAGATTTAGAGCTGGGAAGAACCTTAGAGGGTGATCATTGCCCCCTCGTTTTACAGTAAAGGACATTTTGACTAAAGAGTTAAGTGACTTATTTAAGATCACATAGCTAGTATGTGAATCTGAGATCTTCCTGCTGCAAGTCCAGCACTTTGTACGCATTGTAACACTTAGATATCTTTGTGGAAACGGATGACCTGACACATCTGGCATTGATTCAGTTGTGTGGGCCTCCTATAGGAAGATCTCGCTTATTTTTTCCCTCTAGGCTGTGTCAGCAAGTCAATAAGTCAAGAATGGTTGCTCCTTTTGAGAGCAAAAGTCTAAAATTTACTCCACATAATTCATAGAAAGCTCTAGAGAGGGCACGAATTTGAGCCTTCTAAAAACTCAATCTTCCTGTCCCCCTTTGGAGCATGGTCACATCTGATCTTTCCTTGGGCAGGGGCAGAGACCTTAACTTGTGTAGCCACAAAGTGGCAGGAGTGCCTTGATCACTGTGGCTGAATTACAGAGAGGGTGGAAAGGAGAAAGGAGAGGGGCCTTTGACTCACCAAAGCATGGCGAATTTCTTTGAATCATAAAGCTAGACAAAGCATTCATGATATATTGGCTCAAATGAGCATCCTTTTTTATAGCTCATTCTGAGAGTTTCATAGCTGGACTGCCTGTACCAGAGTCATAGCCAAGGAGAAGAGTGATGAGATTGATTTGGGATCTTCTACTGATCCCAGGAAAGGTTACTGGGGAGATGGGGCAGGGAGGGGGCAGAAGGGAAGTATCACTTATAAAAAGTCAAGGGTGAAGGGGAAGGAACAATGGAAAAGGGAACAAGAGATAGGTTATTAGTAAGGTTGGCAGGGAACAAATTGATGATGCAACTCTTGGCAGTGACAGAAATGTTTAGCTCTTAGATTCAATGTGAGGGAACTTTTAGAGAAATCTCACCTGCTAGAGTGGTGCTCATGCCAGGGTTTTCTTTATATTTCTGCCATTTCCTGCTGATGCCAGAAAAGACAAGACTTTGAGGGCAGCTCTGCTTGCCTCAGGGAATATAACTTGTGTCATTCAGGGTTATACCAAGTCATCTTTAATTCTTCAATCTTCCTCACTCTCCATCCCCCTTCCTTCCCCCCTCCCCCTTTCATGGCCAATTATTTGTCTTATCAATTTCCCTTCTTCAATATCCATTATATTCTCTCCATTCACACAGCCAGTCCCCCAATTCAGCTTCTTATCACATATCACCTGGACTATCTCTGTATCCAGTCTCTCTTCTCTCTCTTCCATCTTCCACAGAGATGCCAGGGTTAATATCCCTAAAGTACAAGTCTTACCATGTCGCTCCTCTGCTCAAGAAACTTCAATAATTCCCCATCACCTTTAACTTAATATAGAAATATTTCTACTAGGCATTAAAATATCTGTATCTTTTGTTTTTAACTTACCATTTCTCACAGTTCTCCTTTGTAACAAAGAATAAAACAGGTAGAATTAAAAAAAACAGTTCAGCAAAATTAGCCAATACATTAGCCTAATGTAAAGTAATATGCAACTTTCCACAGCCATAGTCTCTCACATCTGAAAAGAAAAGAGGGAGTTATATTTTCTCCTCTTTTCTTTGGGGCCGGGTTACATTTAATTTCATTTTGTTATTATTTCAACTTATATTGCTGTGTTCATTATAGATATTGTTTCTATGGTTCTTTTGACTCCACGTTGTATCAATTCTTATGGGACTTCCAATGATTTCTAAGATGTCTTGCTTTTATTTTTGTAGGTAATTCTTCTTATACATTGTGTGTGTGTGTGTGTGTGTGTGTGTGTGTGTGTGTGTGTGTTTAATGGCCCTTACCTTCTGTCTTAGTTTTAACTTTTTTCTTTTTTTTCTTTTAATAATTTTTATTTTTTAGAAAAGTTATCATGGTTACATGATTCATATTCTTACTTTCCCCTTCCCCCCCCACTCCTCACCCCCCCCCCCATAGCCGCTGCGAATTTCCCCTGGTTTTAACATGTGTCATCAATCAAGACTTATTTCCAAATTGTTGGTAGTTGCAATTGGTGTGGTAGTTTCGGGTCTACATCCCCAATCATGTCCGCCTCAACTCATGTGTTCAAGCAGTTGCTTTTCTTCTGTGTTTCCTCTCCTGTAGCTCTTCCTCTGAATGTGGGTAGGGTTCTTTTCCATAAGTCCCTCAGAATTGACCTGGATCATTGCATTGCTTCTAGTACAGAAGTCCATTGCATTCTATTTTACCACAGTGTATTGGTCTCTGTGTACAATGTTCTTTTGGTTCAGCTCCTTTCACTCTGCATCAATTCTTGGAGATCTTTCCAGTTCACATGGAATTCCTCCAGTTTATTATTCCTTTTAGCACAATAGTATTCCATCACCAGCATATACCACAGTTTGTTCAGCCATTCCCCAATAGAAGGGCATATCCTTGTTTTCCAGTTTTTTTGCCACCACAAAAATCACGGCTATAAATATTTTTGTACAAGTCTGTTTATCTATGATCTCTTTGTGGTACAGACCCAACAATGGTATGGCTGGATCAAAGGGCAGGCAATCTTTTATGGCTCTTTGGGCATAATTCCAAATTGTCATCCAGAATGGTTGGATTAGTTCACAACTCCATCAGGAATGCATTAATGTCCCAATTTGGCCACATCCCCTCCAACATTCATTACTCTCCCCTACTATCATTTAGTCCATCTGCTAGGTGTGAGGTCATGCCTCAGAGTTGTTTTAATTTACATTTCTCTAATTATTAGAGATTTAGAGCACTTTCTCATATGCTTATTGATAGTTTTGATTTCTTTATCTGAAAATTGCCTATTCATGTCCCTTGCCCACTTATTGATTGGGGAATGGCTTGATTTTTTATACAATTGATTTAACTCCTTGTATATTTGAGTAATTAGACCCCTGTCAGAGTTTTTGTTATAAAGATTTTTTCCCAGTTTGTTGTTTCCCTTCTGATTTTTGTTGCATTATTTTTGTTTGTACAAAAGCTTTTTAATTTAGTATAATCAGTCATCCCATTCACATTCAGAGTTATACTTATCAGTTGTGTATTCCCCAACATTTTGGTATTCGCTCTTAGTTCTGCCCCTTCTTCTTAGGTTATTTCCTTTTAAACCAGTGATTTGTTTTAAACCAGTAACCCTTGTCCCCTCCCTTGATTTACTATCCCTTCTACCCCCTCCCTTGTTATTCCCCTCTTTTTATTTTTAAGGCCTAATGAATTCCCTCTCCCTTCTCCTCTCCTCCCTTTTTTGACCTCCCCACTCCTCTGCTCCCCTTGGTTTATCCCTTTTGACTTTCTCAGTAGGGTTAGATAGAGTTCTATATCTCAATGGATATAGCTACTCTTCCCTCTCAGGGTTAATTCCACTGAGAGTAAGGTTTAAATATTACCTTTTAATGCTCTCTTCCTCTCCTTCTTATAATAGTATTCATTCCCTCCCCTTCCCATGGCCTCTTTGTGTGTAAGAGAATATCCTATTTTTCTTATTCATTCAAGTTTCTCTTGGTGATCTCTACTATTCACCCCCCTCTTTCCCACCCACCCCCTTATCATCTTAGACCATTTAGTACTCCAACCTCTCCCTGTGAATAATTCTTCTAATTACTATAATAGTGGACACTATAATAGTGAATAGAGTTCACTACAGAGAATTATACATAGCATTTCTCCATATAGGAATACAAATAATTAGATCTTATTGAAACTCTTAAAGAGGCAAATTTAAAAATAAGAGTTTTCTTTCTTTCCCCTCTGTTTCTTATTTACCTTTTCATGTTTCTCTTTGTTTTTGTGGTTGGATATCAAACTTTCCATTTAGTCCTGGTCTTTTCTATGCAAATACTTGGAAATCTTCTATCTTGTTAAATGCCCATACTTTCCTTTGGAAGTATATAGTAAGTTTTGATGGGTAAGGTGATCCTTGGTTGTAAACCCAGTTCTCTTGCCTTTCTGAATATCAAAAGACTGCAAAAGTCTTGCAGTCTTTTAGTGTGGAGGCTGCCAGATCCTGTGTGATCCGGATTGGTGCTCCTTGATATCTGAATTGTCTCTTTCTGACGTCTTATAAAATTTTTCTTTTACTTGGATGCTCTTGAATTTGGATATTATATTCCTGGGGGTTGTCTTTTCAGGGTTTAGTGTAGAGGGCGATCTATGGATCCTTTCAATGTCTATATTGCCCTCAAGTAGAACTTCAGGGCAATTTTGCTGAATAATTTCCTTTAGTATGGAGTCTAAATTTCTATTAATTTCTGCTTTCTCAGGAAGACCAGTGATTCTCAAATTATCTCTTCTAGACCTGTTTTCTTGATCCGTCAATTTCTCAGTGAGATATTTCATGTTTTCTTTGATTTTATCAGTCTTTTGACTTTGCTTTATTTGTTCTTGTTGTCTTGAGAGATCATTGGCTTCTACTTGCCCAGTTCTTGCCTTTAGAGACTGGTTTTCTGTTATATTCTTTTGATTTTCCTTTTAGATTTGGTCTATCCTGTTTTCCAGCTGTTTGATTTTGGTCTCCAATTTGCTTATCATTTCTTTTGATTTGGGGGCATCTTTTTCTAATTGCCCAATTCTAGCCTTTAGAGACTGGTTTTTGGCTATAATCTTTTGGTTTTCCTTTTGAATCTGGTCAGTTTGGTTCTTCAAGGCTTCCAGCTGGTCATTTCTGGGCTTCAATTTGCTTATCAATTCATTTGATTTCTAAGCCTCACTTTCTAATTGTGAAATTCTGCCTTTTAAACTGATATTTTCTTGCCAGCTCTCTACCATCTTTCTCTTAATCTCAGATTTGAACTCTTCAATAGCTTGTGACCAGTTTTCATTTTTTTCGGAAGGTTTGGATGATTACTTGTTTGCTCTCTTCTGCTGTTTGCTCTGTTGTCTGGATTTTTTCTGTGTAAAAGTTGTTGAGTGTTAAAGATTTCTTCTTGATCTTTCTCTTCTTGGGTTCTTGTCTCTGGCTTGCCATTGTTAGCCCAGTGCTCTCTCAGCTTTATCCTCACACCCAGGGTCTGTCTGTGCTCTTTAGGTTCCTGAGGGTCTCAGGTCTAGTTATTCTCAGGGTCAAGCCTCCTGGTGGTCCCCTCGCTTGTTCCTCTGCCGAAGGCTCCTTTAACAGTCTCAGGGCACTGCTTCCACAGTCATGCACCCCTCTGCACTGGGTCCCCACCCACTGTTGGCACCTGCACTCAGAATCTGAGTCTGCAGCTGTGACCCTGCCTGCACTCAGGGTCTATGTTCAAAGTCTGCATATTCTTTAGCCTCTTGGGGTCTTAAGTCTTGCTGCTCTCAGGAACAGGCCCTGTTGACCCCAGGTAGCTGCCAAGGACTTAATAGGTGCCCCAAATTTGCTCTAATTCTTGTGCACTCGCTTTGGCCCTGTAGGTGGTGTGGGTGTGGGGGGAGGGGGTTGCTCAGCTTGTATTTTAGTAGAGCTATTTCACCCCCTTATAGCATGGAAATGACCTGATCCCATGTACCTTCAATGCTGCGCCCTGTTGTGGGGTCCCTTCATTCATCTGGATTTGTTTTTATGTACCCTTGAGGAGTCCTATATATTTTGGTTAGGAGAGGTTAGCCAGCTGCTTTTTACTCTGCCGCCATCTTAACCTGGAAGCCAGTTTTAACTTTTAAGAGAGGAGAAGCAGCAAGGGCTACGCCACTGATGGGCAAACTACCACCTGTGGGCCAGATGCAGCCCCCTGAAATGTTCTGTCCAGCCTGTGACATTATTCCTAATCTGACGAATACAACGAGTAGGATACAATACAATGAAACTTCAAAAGAGTTGCCTTAGAAACAGACTGACAGATGAGCATTTCCTTTCCTTTGGCCCCCTCTTTAAAAAGTTTGTCCATCACTAGGCAATCAGGGTTAAGTAACTTGCCAAGGATCATATAGCAAGGAAGTATGTGAGACCAGATTTGAACCCTGGTTCTCCTGACTCTAGCCCTGGAGTTCTATCAATTGTGCCACCTAGTTGCACCCCCACCCCACCCCCATTTGTTGTTTCTTACAGTGTCTATGAGTAATGACAATCTGTCTCCTTTCTTCTTACTATCCTCTTCAGCCAAATGGCCCTCCTTGCCCCACATACAACATCATCCTTATGTACAATCATAGCATCTTCTTATGCTTTTGCATCAAGTGTACCTCCCTCTTACCTTCCCATTTCCAGCTCCAGTCTGGAATATTCTCTCTCCTTTATTCCATTTCTTGGAACCCTTATAGTTCTTTGAAGTTCATCTTAAGGGCTACCTTTTTCAAGAAGCCTTTCCTGTTTTCCCTTCTTCTTAACATCTCTTCCAAATCACTTTGTATTTATTCTGTAGACATTTACTATATAGATATATACTAATCTATTAATGTGTTGCACACTCCATTTTCTAAATACAAGCTTCTTGAAGGCAGGGACTAATTCAATGTCCTTTACATCACCATGAACTTATGCCATGCTCAGAATCACATGATCTCCCTACTGTAGAAACCAGCAACTGAACACATAGTAGGTGCTTAATGAAGACCAGTGTTCTGACAGTGCTTAGAGTATTGGACCCTAAGTCAAGAGACATCTGTTTGAATCCTGTATCAGACACTTACTAGCTGTTTGATCATGGGCAAGTCACTTAATCTCTTTGACAGAACCTCGCTTCTCTCATCTTTAAAATGAAGATGTGAGAAAGTACTTTTCAAACCTTAAAACACTATGTAAAACAAACTGTTATTGTATTTTATTTTTGTTATATATCCTTTGAGAGGGGAGAAGAAAGGATAGGGAAGGAGCTGGGGAAGAGAATTTTTACAAGTAAGGGAGCATGTAGTCACAAATATAAGTAAGTGGTCTTGCTTTCATTTCTGGGGGTGATTCATGAAGAAACTATGTTCTTGAAAAGTGTATAAATCAAAGTTTATATATCTTAAGTTCTATCTTACATGAATTAGGAGAACTTGATACTGTAAATAATCCTATTCAAACACTTTGATAAAAGAACATACTGCTGGGCATATACCCCCAAATAGTCAGATAGAAAGCAAGGTCTCATATATACCAAAATATAAATATCAGCACTTTCGTGGTAGCAAAAAGAAACAAAGTTGGTGGCCATTGTTTGAGGAATGATTGAACAAATTGTGATTATGAACATAATGGAATATTATACTGTAAGAAACAAAAAATAGGAGAAATTTACGGAATTAGGAAGACTTGTATGAACTGATACAGAGTGAATTAAGCAGAACGAAGGAAACAATATATACCATAGCTATGATAACATAAATGAAAAGAACAATAAAATGAAGTGAAACATTATGTAGTTAAAATAACAAATCTTAGACCTAGAGAAAAGATGAGGAAATATATTGTTCTTCCTTAATTGAGCAAGTGGGGGACATTGTATTCTAAGCAATAGTCCACTTTGATCTTCCATCTGACTCTAATAAACCCCTTTTTGGTTGCAATTAACATTCATAGCAAACTTTATCTCATTCTAGGTTTTGCTATTCCTAACCCAATTGTAGATTCAGCCCAATATTTTAACCTATTTAAATGTATTTAGAGTTTTATTTTATCATCTAGTTTATATTTGTCTATATCTCTCAGCTTTGTGAGATTTGCTGAGCATGTTTTTTATGCTTCAGTCCAAATAACTGATAAAAAACATGGAATAGAATAGTGCCATTGCTATTTCCTAAGAGATCCTCCCTCTATTATTCCATTAATTACTACTTTGATGGTCAGGTCATTTAATAGGTTCAAAACATTCACATATATATTGTTTTTTAGTCTGTATCTCTCCACCTTATTCCCAGAAATATCATAAGAAATTTTGTCAAATGCTTCACTGAAATCTACGTATACTGTGTCTGTTATATTCATCTGATCAGCCAGCCTAGTGAGTGTATTGAAAAAGAAAATTAGGTTAGTCTGGCTTGATTTGTTCTTAATGAACCCAAGCTGTCCCAAAGTGAATGTCACTTCCTTTTCCAAATGCTCAAAAACTATCCCTTAATAATGAGTTCTAGAATTTTCACCAGGAATCAAGGAAAGTTTACTGATCTGTAGTTTGAAGAATCTACTTCTTTTTTTAAAATTGGAATAGGTTCCTTTCTTTCACCTCTTTTTGGTCCTTTTTCTTTGAGGCTTCCATTTTAAGAAAAGTGCTTAGACCAGCCATGTTCACTCCTTTATTCCGTTCTCAACTTATTTTCTGACTCTCCAGACATTGAGAAGGTACATTCTCTTCTTCCTTAACTTTTTTTTAAACTCTTATCTTCTGTCTTAGAATCAATACTGTATATTGGTTCTAAGGCAGAAGAGCAATACAGGCTAATCAATGGGGAGGTTAAGTGACTGGCCCAGAATCACACAGTGAGGAAGTGTCTGAGTCTAGATTTGAACCTAGGACCTCCAATCTCTAGGCCTGGCTCTCAATCTACGGAGCCACCCAGCTGCCCCCTTACC
Organism: Gracilinanus agilis; assembly: GCF_016433145.1. Classification (NCBI taxonomy): domain Eukaryota; kingdom Metazoa; phylum Chordata; class Mammalia; order Didelphimorphia; family Didelphidae; genus Gracilinanus; species Gracilinanus agilis. The sequence continues at coordinate 168,057,044 of NC_058130.1, forward strand.
TCAACTTTTCAGCTTCATTTTATGTATTGTCTTCTTGTATTAGATTGCAAACTCCTTGAGGACAGGAACTGTTTTTCTTTTTGCTTTTAGTTGAATTGCCAGAACTCAGTATAGTGCCTAGACCATAGTAGGTACTTAATAAATACATAACTTTTCTTTTCCTGCTGCATCTTCTCTGATTTGAACTCTGCTGAACTTTCTCCAGGATTTTAAAAAAACTTTCAACCCATTTTTGGAGAGCAATCTAAAATTATAACCAAAGAATTATAAAATTTTCAGCAATCCCACTATTGGGTTTAGTTCATAAGGTGATCAGGAAACAAAGAAAAGCACCTTAACTTCCTAAAATATTTATAGCAACTCTCTTTGTGGTAGCAAAGAACTGGAAATTGAGGGGATGCCCATCAGCTGGGGGATGGCTAAAACAAGTTGTTGCATATGACTGTGATGGAATACTACTATGCCATAGGAAATAAAAAAAAAAACAGATTAATTTGTAAGAAAACATGGAAAGACCTATATGAAAGGATGAAGTGAAACAAGCAGAACCAAGAAAATATTAAATATGGCAACTGAAATATTGTTTGAATGTTGAAATATTGGGTATTCTCTTATTGCCTCCTCCTTTATTTAGCTCTCAATTACCTATTAACTGAATTTGTTCAATACCTATAATCATGAAGATACCATCCTCTGGTAGTGAAACCAGATAGAAGCTGAAGAGTTTCACCTTCTTTCTGTTATTCTATCTCATATATTCTAAACTATAGCCCTCTTTGACTCTTTGATCTTCCTCTTGCTTCCCTTTTTTGTTGCAGTTAGCATTTATAGTAAACTTTATCTCATTGTAGACTTTACTATTTATGATATTATCCTTACAAGACTATGCCATTCTTATATTTTTACTCTGTTTTTTTTTTCCTGACTTTCATCTTTTCTGTATTTCTTTTTAAAATATCAGTTGGTCAATGGATTTCCTTTGAAGCCAAATCATTCTCTTTAGAATGCTTCCCTTTTTCTTCCTGATTGGAAACATTTGTGCTCATGTTAGAAATTTATCCTAGTATACATCTTATCCTTCTTGAAGTGACTTAGCTTATGGCCTCCTATTTATCCTTTCTTTGAATTCTATGAAATCTGTTCTTTCAAAAGACTTGAATGAAGTAGTTATTTCTTCCTAATATTCTTGTCCCTTTTACTACAGCATCCTGTGACTCATTGGTTTGGATCATGCCCTGAGTGGTCCTTGTTTTTTCCCCCCTTCATCTTCAAAAAGCAAGTTAAACACATTTTAGCACCTCTGCTTTTTTTTTTTAGCAAAATTGGGTCTCTAAACAATGTACAGATAACTGAAGCTTCTTTTCTGTCCACTCCATCCTTATTATATAGTTCCTTTGTGCCAGCTTTGTGATCTGCTTCTAGAATTCATTATTCATTTCCTCCATGGTGATCTGGAACATACTTCTTCTCTCTTCTTTTTCATTTTTATCAATCTGCCACACTCTTATAATGCTTCTCCTCTTCAGTTAATAGATTTTTAACTGCACAATATGGCTTCTAGATATACAATGGTATCCTGTGAATCCTTTTTACCCATTCTGTTTCTTTTGAATAAGGAATAACAACCTTCCTTTAGCACATACACACATAGGCACACATCTATACCTCAAGTATCTGCCATACTTTTGAGATTATATTTACATCAGAGCATCAAAATTTATTATTTGCTGTATCATTCCTGCTCTTTGCCACTTTCAGTAATATACAGCTTAGCAACCATAATGTGGGCAATTTTACCCCTTCCTACACACTTCCAGTTTAAAACTCATCAGATCAAGTTCTTAAATCTCAAGGCAAATATTCCTGAAACATCCTTAGCCAAGAGCTCACTATTCCTATATCTCAAATCCAGCCTGGAAAGCTAATTCCCTTCCTGTGATAGCATCTTCTTAAGCAGGCATTTATTTCCTGTATCCTCCCTTCTCTCATAAAACTCCTACCTTCAGTTAACAACATAGATGAACAAACTACCTCTATTTCTCATGTCTTCAGTTTTCTGGCTAAGAATACCATGAGAAGAAAACTGATGAGTAATGGATAGCATATAAAGTTAAAGTAAGACATGGTCCCTGCTATCATGGATTTTATTGGGCAATGAAAGGGGGTTGTGGTGGTGGTGGGGGTGTGTGGATATGAGATGTGCACATACAAACTATAATACAAAGTAATCCATGATATATTTAGGATCCCCTAAATTCTTTAAGTCCCCTAAATATTCTTTCTGAAAAGGAAATGACAGTTAATGAGGTTAATCTTATGGCCTCTAGGGTTAGATAGAAGGTACATATCAACTTCAGGGAATAAAAAGGGATGGTTAATGAAGGCAGAAAGCTTGATATTTTATCATATATTGAGGAGGACGGGAAGGTCAAGAATGGGGAGAGTCTCTTAACGCTATAAGATAGAGAAGAGAAATAAAAAGAGAATTAAGGGAGAGAAGAATTTTAGTTGAGGAAAATCAGGACATAGAATTTGGTCAGGAAACTTAGTCTAAAGAAATATATGAGCTTACAGTGTGTGAGTGAAATCCATAAGAACTGTCAACAAGGTTCAATTCTGACTCTCTCCCAGGTACTTGTATTACTTAACGAGTAAACAGTTTCCTCTCTCTTTAGTGTGTAATCTACAGTGTAGGAAAGGAATCTCTGGGGCCTCCTGGGAGACTGCTAAGTTTATATGTGTTGGAGGCAGGATGTTAAGGAGGTAAGAAATTGAAGTTGCATTCCCCAGAATGGAACTACAAGCAATTTCTTGCCCCATCCTCTCAGCAGTGGCACTGGATGCGTGATTCAGCATCCCACTTTCTTTCTTTTAAAAAATCTATTCATTACTTAGTTTTTAAACATTCTTTTATTTTTTTAATTTTGAGGTTCAGATTCTCTCCCTCCCTTCTATCCCCATCACTGAGAAGGCAAACGATGTGATGCCATTTATACATGTGAAATCATGTAAAACATTTCCATATTAGTCATATGTGGGGCAAGAAAATAAAGAAAATGAGAACATTATGCTTCAGTTTGCACTCAAAGTTCATCATTTGTCTTTCAGTAGGTAGGTAGTATTTTTTCATCATGAGTCCTTTGGAACTGTTTTAGAACACTGAATTAATCAAAGTAGCCAAATCTTTCACAGTTGATCATCATTATAATATTACCAGCAACCAATTTTCATGCTACCATCTTGGGACCAAATTCAGGAAGAGTGCTGCTTGCTCTCTAGGCAAAGTTACACATCATGCCAAATATTTATGATCCAGGATCCATTCTTTTACAATTCTGACCAGAGCAAACAAACAGGTTTATTTCAGGGTCCTTTGAGACCCAAGGTAAAATATTGCCTATGACTGTAAGAAGACTGGAAAATTAGAAAGAGATCCAGTTGTGAAGGATTTATTTTATATTATTTTTTAATTGAAAAGCTTTATTTAGTTAATTACTTTTGAATATTTTTCCATGGTTACATGATTCATGTTCTTTCCATCCCCTTCACCCCCCCATAGACAACACGCAATTCCACTGGGTTTTACATGTATCATTGATCAAGACCTATTTCCTTATTATTGATAATTGCACTAGGGTGATCATTTAGAGTCTACATCCACAATCATATCCCCATCAAACCATATGTTTAAGCAGTTGTTTTTCTTCTGTGTTTCTACTCCCACATTCTTCCTCTGAATGTGGATATCCTTCTTTCTTATAAGTCCCTGAGAGTTGTCCTGGATCATTGCATTGCTGCTAGTAGAGATGTCCATTACATTCAGTTGTATCACAGTGTATCAGTCTCTGTATATAATGTTCTTCAGGTTCTGCTCCCTTCACTCTGCATCAATTCCTGGAGGTTGTTCCAGTTCACATGGAATTCCTCCAGTTCTTTATTCCTTTGAGCACAATAGTATTCCATTACCAACAGATACCACAATTTGTTCAGCCATTCCCCAATTGAAGGACATCTCCTCATTTTCCAATTTCTTGCCACCACAAGAAGCGTGGCTATAAATATTTTTGTACAAGTCTTTTCCCCTATGATCTCTTTGGGGTATAAACCCAGCAATGGTATGGCTGGACCAAAGGGCAGACAGTCTTTTAAAGCCCTTTGGGCATAGTTCCAAATTGCCATCCAGACTGTCGTGAAGGATTTAAAAACCAAACACAGGGACAGCTAGATGGTTCAGTGGATAGAGAGCAAGGTCTGGAGGCAGGAGGTCTTGGGTTCAAATTTCATCTCAGATAATTCCTAGCCATGTGACCCTGGGCAAGTCATTTAATCCCAATTGCCTAACCCTTACCACTCTTTTGCTTTGGAACTAATACTTAGTATTGATTCTAAGAAAGAAAGTAAGGATTGTTTTAAAGTATACATAGCTTCTTTCATCTGGTCAAGTGGATACATTTACCACTAGGTTTGCCCAAAGTGTGGACATGAACAGAATCAAATCACCATTTCTAAACCATGCTATTTGTATTCTAGTAATTTGTTTCCTATAACCTAGACTCTGTCCCCTGGTGCCCTGGGCTCTAATAGGTGATATTTCATCTTATTTTGCCCTAAATCAGGCTCCTAGACTATTTCCTAGCCATTTCCAAGCCATGGTGCTGTCTATGCCTACTTCTTGTTCTGGTTCCCCTTCATATGTTGTCTTTCTCATTAGAATGTCAGCTACTCTTGTTTGTATTTGTATCCCCAGGTTCTTTTTTAGCATGCTGAGTGGCACATAGCAAGACTTAATAAATATTGTTTTCATCCATTCAATCAGGTGGATAAGGGTCACCTTATCTGCTGAGGACTTCTTTCTTTTCATGCCCTGGGCAGATAAGGATACCTGGATACTAGTGACACTTTAACTGGGAGGGGGAGAGGGAAGGTGTGTTAAACAAGTCAGTCTCATCCATACTATACTTAGATGGCAAAGTCTGCATAGAAGACCAGAGCTGCCAGCTCCAGAGGTTAGAGTTTGCAGTGCAATTGAGCTAAGGAAAATGCGGTGTAATAAGATGGCACCATTATCTGTGTTGGAATCTCTGCCCTGGCGGATACAGCACCAGCTCTTGATATATCAGGTTCAAGGTCATCCTCCAGAGAGTGTTTTTTATAGGTTTGACATCAAAGGGCAGAGAGCATGTGTCTCTTTAATGTGCAGGCATTATCAGGGCTGCAGGGTGCTGGAGGGCAGATTATCAGGAAATGAATAATTCAGAAATTGGGAAAGAGGCCTGAAGAATAAACTGTTTCTTATGGTAGGGCAGGGCAGGGCAGAGAAGAAAGGAGCATGCTCAATCAGTCCATAGATTCTGTGATTCAAGAAGTAGGAGGCAAGCACATTGAGATCACTTCTTTCTGCTCATAGAGCTTACCTCCATCAACAAGTTCTCGCCTACCTAGAACAGAGGAGGTAATTATGTGTTTGTTGTGACTCAAGGGACTTTACAGAGCCCCATTAGCCCAAATTATCACTGGTACCAGCCAATCCTGGAGCCAGAAATCCCATCATTAGAAATGAATTGCATTTGGGTAAGCCACTGATGGCCCTCTGAAAATGCAAACCCTTTCTGAGGCATTACCTCAGAATTAGGTATGTTCTTCAGCATGAATGAGTTAGAGACAGTGTAAATGTCTTGAGGGCAGTGATTGTCTTATTAGATGTATTTGGATTCCTAATACCTTGCACAATGCCTGACATAGTAGGTACTTTAAATGTTTGCTGATTTATTGGATGCTCACTGGAAATAGCAAAGGATTCACTAGAAAATCTCCATGAAAAGATACATTCATATAATCTCAAATCTCAGCAATACTACTGTTGTTGGTTTTCAGTCATTTCAGTCAAGTATAACCCTTTGTAATCCCATTTGGGATTTTCTTGGAAAAGATACTAGAGTGGCTTGTCATTTCCTTCTCTGGCTCATTTTATAGACAAGGAAAATGAGACAAACAGGGCTAAGTGACTTGTCCAGGGTCACATGCCTTAGAAGTGTCTAATACCAAATTTGAACTCAATCTTCCTGACTCTAGGCCTGGTGCTCTATACCCTGCACCACCTAGCTACCAAATACTAAGGTACTAGAGGATCTATGGTGGGGGAGGTTTTCAGGGGGAGGATTCAGAATTTTGTAATCTGGGTACAAGGTATCTTCAAGTATGCCTCTCAAGTTCCCCCATCTTCGAACAAAGCTATGGCAGTATGAATTTAAACCTCAGTGACCCAATTACCATAGACATTTGTTGCTTTGAGTTGGAGTCTCAGAACCATTATCTATTCCAAGGTTTAAGGACAAGAACCAGAAGTCCATTGCCATTAGAGACTCACAGTCTGATGGAAATATAGTGATTTAATAGTAAGTATATTGTACTTGGAATCAGAGAAGACCTGCATTCATATCATGCCTCTCACTCTTATTATATATACATATACATATGTGTATATATATATATATATATATAACTTTGGGAGAGTCATTTATCCTCCTAGCCTCAGTTTCCTTGTTTGTGAAATGGAGATGACATCTATAATTATCTGCCTCATAGGATTATTATGAAGTCCCAATGGCATACTATATATAAGGTATTTGGTGGACCTTAAAACTCTGATTAAGTGTCAGCTAACATTATTAATATAATAATAATAACATTTTAATATAGCTATAATAATAATAATGCATTTAAATAGCATTTTAGGATTTGAAAAGCATTTTCCTCACAGCAACCCTATGGGTTAGGTAATTTATGTTAACTAATCTCAAATGAGCCTTCACTGCTGCAGAGGAGCTCTACTCTTTTTTCCTTCCCTGATTGCCTCTTTATTCTACTTCCTACAGTGGCTATTCCAAACTTTTTTTTCCCTCTCCTCATACTCCCTATATTGGACCCTCCCCTCCCTCTTGGTGGATGACTTTACCTCTCATTTACTGAGAAAAAGACTGCAAAACAGTGAGCTCCTTTTTTCTCCCCTAATACACTTGTCAAAACACCTCTATATCATTCTCATTCTCTCTCTTTTCCTTTGTTATAATCTCTGAGAGAGAAATAGCCCTTCTCCTTGCCAAGACCAACCCCTCCATTTATGCTTCTGGCCTCTTCTCTTTCTCCTTTGGAAGTTTAGACCCTTAATTATCCCCTCTCTGTTTGTCATCTTCAATCTTTTCTTCTAAGGCTTCCCTCCTCCCCTGCTACGTACAAACATTCCTAGGTTGCCCTCATCTTTAGAAAAGCTTCATTTATCTCTCCCAGTTCTTCAAGATATGGTCCTATAGCTTTTCTTTCTTTAATAGCAAACTCCTCAAAAGAATCTTGCAAAAGAATTTTGCACTTGTGTGTGTCTCTCCATTTCCTCCACTATCATTCATTTCTTGACCATGAAATCTAGTTTCCAACTCTAGCTCTAACAGAATCTAATTCCTTCAAAGCTATTAATGGTCTGTTAATTGACAAATCTGTTACCTCTTTTATTGTCTATGCATTAAATATAAAATATATATGCATATGCATAACACAATACAGTAATCTCCTAATACCCTTCATATCACTCTTCTTTAGGGGGAAAAAGCAGATAAACCAAGTCATTTAATACAGTCACTATAACTGAAAGAGTATCATTCCACACATAGTATACCAATTGTTCAATAAGAGGAATAATAAAAACAACTCACATTTATTTGATGCTTTTAATCAGTCAGTCAACAAACATTTACTGAGAATTTCTGATACTAAGGATCCTGCTGACATCCAAATGGAGGATGGATTGGAGTGGGAGAGACTAGTCAGGTAGATCGATTAGAAGGCTATGCAATAGTCCTGATCAGAAGTGTGGGGACCTGAAGGAGGGTGGCTGTTGTATGAGTGGAGAGAAGGGAAGTGAAGGAAGAAATGTCGTGAATGTAGAAATGACAAGATTTGGCGAAGGGTTGGATAGGTAGTGTGAGTGAGAGTGAGGAGGGACTTGAGAGAATAATGTCCTCAAAAATAAGAAAGTTTGGAAAAGTGTAGAGTGTGTGGGTGTGTAGGGGGTTCATCATATCTATGATCTTAGATAAGAGCTTCCACAGAAAATAAAAGGATTGTCCTAGGCACTGTGCTAGGCACTGTGTTAAGTATGAGGAATTAAAGAGAGGCAAACACAGTTCCTGCCTTCATGAGGGAGAAAAATATGCAAAAAAATTCTGTAGGTACAAGATGTGTACAGGGTTAATGGGAAGTAATCACAGAGGAAAGGCACTAAAAGGGACTAGGACAGACTTCTAGTAGTAGGTGGGATTTGCTCCTAGTCTTGAAGAAAGCCAGAGAGGTCAGGAGTTGGCTGAGAACATTTCAGGTAGTGAGGACAGGCAGTGAAAATGCATAATTAAGAGATGGAATGTCCAGTGTGAGGAAGAGCAAGCAGGCCAGTACTGCTGAATTATAGAGTATGAGGAGGACAATTAAGTATAAGGGCTAGAAATATAGAAAGGAAATCAGGTTTTGAAGGGCTTTAAAAGCCAAACTGGACTTTATATTTGATCTTGAAGGTAATAGGGAATTCTTTCATATGTCCTTGTTTTTTCCTTTTGTTTGCATTTGCATCCCCAGGAAGTAGCATAATTCCTGGCATACAATAAGTGCTTTACAAATGACTATTGGAGTTTGAGATATCTGTCCTCTAGAACCATCATTAATCATTGCATTTCATCTGAACTTTGCTGCCTTTGATTGTCTTCTTTTCAATTCATAGTCATTCCTATTTCTCTCTTGATTCTGCTGTCCTCGTTCTGCCTCAGTTTATATAATTCTTCCCATGTTTCTCCAAATTTCTCATGCTCATCATTCCTTAGGGCTAAGAACAGTTTATAACATTCAGACCAACAACTTGTTCATCAGTTTCATAATACAGTCTCTTAAACTGAACCTTATAATATGTAATAATAGTAATAATGGTTTTACAAATATCATTTTATTTTAGCTTCATAAAAACCCTGTGAAGTTGATAGGACGACATGATCATTATCCTCATTTTACAGATGAGAAACAGGGAGGCTGTGTTTAAGATCACATAGCTAATAACACCTACTTTGTTTCTATTCTTTTTGTATATTATATAAAGTGCTGTCATTATATTAATTTAGCATACGTAAAAGCTTTCTGTTGTTGACTTCTGGAGGGTTTTTTACACAGTTCTACTCTGGACACTCTTCCTATTTGATGCTGTGGAACACTGCCTTCTGTATACTCTCTTGGCTTTTGTGATACTGCTCTTTCCTCATTCTTGTCCTTTTCTAGTCACCATTCAATCTCCTTTCCTGGATTAACATCCATTTCCCACCCACTATATGACCATTTATTCCAAATTCTGCTGGAGTCCTTGGTTTTTCATTGTGTTTTTATTTGTATCCCCAGGAAGTAAACAGATTCCTAGCACATAGTGGGTACTTAATAAATGACTATTTCTGTCCTCTTCTGCCCTTCTTTCCTTTCCTTTTCCATTCCTTCCACTCCCCATTCCCAAATCATTCTCTTTGTATCCTCCCTCCCCCCCTCTCTCTCTCTCTCTTTCTGTCTGTCTTTCTGTCTTCTGAGGTCATGCAGAGCAAGTTTAATACCTTTACTACATGGCACCTTTCAGGTACTCAAAGAAAGCCATCATAGCCTCATGTTAAGAATGGTGTTGGGGGCAGCTGGGTAGCTCAGTGGATTGAGAGCCAGGCCTAGAGACGGGAGGTCCTAGTTTCAAATCTGGTCTCTGACACTTCCCAGCTGTGTGACCCTGGGCAAGTCACTTGACTCCTATTACCTGCCCTTACCACTCTTCTGCCTTGGAGCCAATACAGAGTATTGGCTCCAAGACAGAAGGTAAGGGTTTAAAAAAAAGAATGGTGTTGAAGCTCTTCCTGAAAATTGGAGGAATGCTCTGTGGTTTCCTTGTGATGAAATGGGCCTATGTTATTGATTCTTATTCTACAAAATGATCCTACTTCTGGAACACATGACCTTTCTCAGTCTTGCTTGAAAGCATAATAGAAAGTTCTAAAGAGGGTACAAGTTGGTGTTTCTCAGGAATAGTGAAAGTGTGGTGTCCTGCTAGAAGGGAGGAGGCCCAAGAGATCTAGTACCTGTGGAGCTTATTGGCAGAAATGAAATCAAAGGAAAATCAGGGAATGGTATCTCTGTTATCTTAAAGAACTTGTAATATCTAGTTTATAAGAGTCTGAGTCATACTTTTAAGAACTTTGGACTTTGCCCTATGTTCACTCTTGGTTGTATACTAATGGTAAAATTCCTAAGGAAAACATTGAAGGACTTTACTACCAGAAGCCATCAAAGCCCATGACGTTTAGCACAGCTCGTCACCAGTTATGGCATGAGCATAGCAGGTGTCAGAAGGATGGATGTTTCATTCAGTTTCCCCATGTGACTCTTTTCTCACTTATATTCCCTTTTACTGAAATTATTGTAATCAATATCCTTACACAACTCCAGAGAGATACAGAAAAACAATACAGGCTAATAGTAGAGCCCCCCACCACAGGCCCCCTATAACTCCTAGGAAATTCTCACCCTTACATACAGTAATACAGAAATTCCCCTAGAAGTCACTTCACAACAAACCAGCATATAGTGAGTTAATGTTAAAGATTTTAAATCTCTAACTCAGATTCCCATACACAGGTGCCTACAAGGACAGGCCAGAACAGTCTCCAAGTTTCCCCTCTCCAGACTCGATTTGGTACAGTAATTTAATATAAAAGAATAATGAATGAAATATGAAGAAATTGCCTCCCATGAAAAGGCCTGTACTTTCTCACCACTGTGGCCCAAGAGATATATCAAACACACCTAACACATTGCCTCCAAAGATAAGATGTATGGTGGGAATGGAATTCATGCCAACATTGATGTAATCTTGAGAAAAATTATATAAAAATTAAAATCATCAGATGGCACTTCAGATCAGCCACTGCAAACCTACTGGATCTTTGGCTCTTCTCACTCCATTTTCGCTCAATTTTCCTGCCCCTGAGGGGAACTGGACTTCTGGCAAATCCCCCTTTTACCCTCCCAGCACCTTTCTATGCTAATAGCACAGTGGTGAAAGAAGGTGAGAACAGGTATGAATTATAGATCTATGTTTGGACTGAGGAAGGTCAGCATTCCCAGTGGTGCTATTAGGGAAGTGAATGGATGGCTAAAGCTTTATTTGGACTTAAGGAGTAAGTTATGTAAATGAGGGCAGCTGGGTGGCATAGTGGATAGAGTACTGGGTCTGGAGTCAAGAAGACTCAACTTCTTCAGTTTAAATTTGACCTTAGAGACCCTGTGCAAGTTACTTAAATCTGTTTGCCTCAGTTTCCTCATCTGTAAAATGAGTTGGAGAAGAGAATGGCAAAGCATTCCAGTATTTTTGCCAAGAAAACCTTAAATAGAGTAAATAAAGATCCAGACATAAATGAAACAACTGAACAACAAAAAAGAGCAAATTAAGTTAAGGCTACTGTAATTGGTTTTTGTACGAGGCATAGATTGTTTAATTATAATGATAGAATTCCTTGGGTTCTATGACAAGAAGGATGAAACTCAGAATGAGAAGGGGAAGGGGATGAAGTGATGTTTCAGTCCCTTTGGCAGAGAAGTGAAACTCCAAGTATCCTTTGGAACAAAGAAGTCAAATCTAAAATAGCCTTCCCTAAGACTAGAAGGTGAAACCTGAAATTGTCTCAAGTTAGAGGTCATTTCAGAGGTCATTGAATTAGACCAATTAGAAGTCATTGAAATTTGAAACGATTAAGCTATAGATTCTAAGAATAGCTGCAACACCTAAGAGACAATATGGCTCAACAGATAGAATGCCAAACCCAAAGTCAGTAAGATCTGGCTGATTTTGAATCCTGCCTATGACACATGCTAGTAGTATATAACCTTGGACATGTCTCTCCATTTATTTGAATATCAGTTTTCTCATCTGTAAAATGGGAATGATATCTGCATTTCCTACCCCAAATGCTTGTTGAAAAGATACAATGAGAAACGGTATGTGAAGTGCTTTGTAAACCTTAAAATTCCATGTATGTGAGGGTGCCACTTAATATTCATATGAGAGACATTTTAAGGAACATTTTAAATGTTCCTGGCATATACTATAGAGAAGAATTTTTTAAAATACCCCAAAGTTTAAAAATGGGTTCATTGTAGGTCACTGGGAAAATGAGGGTTTTATTGAAAGATACATGGGATTTGGGAGTGTGTGTGTTACAGGTAAGATAATGAGTTTGATTTAGGATATGATGAATTTGAGGTGCTAATGAGAAATATAGGTGAAAACATTAGTCTTAAAATGTGAGAGGTGCACATATAAATCTGGGAATTTTTTTTACTTATAGCTGTAGCCATGAAAATAGATGAGATTCTGAAAAAGAGAAAGAGTACGAAACAAAGAGTAGAAGTCTGAGGACTAAGTCTTAAAGAAAACATATTTTTAGGAAACATGGCTGGAGAAAACAATCAACTGAGACAGTAAAATAACCATCAGAAGAAGTGACAGAAGGTAACAAAGTGGTAACTAAAAAGTATAGTGACAAAAGAATATTTTTCAGGAGACTGTTGATGGTCAACAATGTGGAATAGTGCAGAGACATCAGGAAGGATGAAGAATGGGAAAAGGTGTCTCTGGTGAGCTGGAAGAGTAGAATACCAGGAGAATGGTGCTAATGGAAGTCAACTAGTAGATATCAAGGAAGGAGAAACAGCAGCCCCTTCCTCTGAGTGTTTTTCAGGTCTTCATTCCACTCTGAGCTTTATTCCTGACTCTCAGGACTTTCTTTCATTCCAGTCTGACTCTAGATTTTCTCTACTTTTATTCGTATCTTTCCTTCATTCCCGTCTGTCTCTATTACTGCCTCTGGACTTTTTCTACTATGCCCCTCTCACTTTCTCTCTTCAATTTCAGCTTCCTCTTATGTACTATTTTCCTCCATTGGAACTTAAGTTCTTAAGGACAGGAATTATCTTTCTTTCTGCTTGCATTTGTATTCTCTGTGATTAGCACAGTGCCTGGCACATATTAAATTTTTTATGAATCCTTGTTGTCTTGATTTGTATAGACCACACCTTCAGACTTGTTGGCAGCAAAAGAAAAGAAAGAAGTTTGTGGTAGATAAATGTGTCTCTCTAGTATACAACTAATTAAGTGAATCTATGATCTCATCAATTTGGAAGTTTCTTTTAATGATAGAGATCCCATCCTATCTATGCCTCTTATCCCATGGCACTGACATCCATGTCCTCTCAAACTTCAAAATAGGGGATCCACGCAGTGTTCTGGAGGCCTTCCTCACTTTTTATCAGTATTATGATGGTACAAGTGGATCACTTTAGTCATCCACCTACCATCCCTAGTTTTTGTCACATGGCTAGCCCATCTTTTCTTCTTTTCAGAGCTATTTGATGAAGTCCTTTCCTCATCTTCTTTGGAGTTTCTCATTGGTTCTATGTTGCAATCTCCATACACACTTACCATGTGCCTTTCTATTTTTCTCTGTGTGATGTCCATTTTAGTTCTTAAGAGATAGAAACCCCTAAAATGATTATTTTTATATGGTAAAATGCAAGCTTAACATTTCACAAAATCATCTTCCCATCATTGCTCCTCATTCCTATATAAACTTTGAATAGATACCTTATTTCTCTTCTTTCTTACATCTTTCATTTCTCCCTCACTTCTTCTTTCCTCCCTTTTTCATCCTTTCCTTCCTTCCTTCCTTCCTTCCTTCCTTCCTTCCTTCCTTCCTTCCTTCCTTCCTTCCTTCCTTCCTTCCTTCCTTCTTTCCTTCCTTCC
>NC_058130.1:168070947-168143734 GCF_016433145.1 Gracilinanus agilis
TCCTTCCTTACTTCCTTCCTTCCTTCCTTCCTTCCTTCCTTCCTTCCTTCCTTCCTTTCTTCCTTCTCTCCTTACTTCTAGAGACCCTTTAAGAATTTTCTTCCAAGAAAGCTTTCCTTGGATGTTTTTTTCCCTTAAGCTATCTTATGACCATTTTAATGATTTAAAACAAAAAAGAAGAAATGGATTGACACAATTTTCTTTAGAATTTTGTAGTTAACAATGAAAGAAGTATTTGTGAAAAATTATATGTGCTAAGCTTTAGACAAAATCTCAAACATATGGCAAAATTTAACAGACACGAGAGATTCAAGTGTGCCTGGATTCCTTTATTCCTAATTGAATCTCCCAAGTCTTTGGCTTTCAATTGGGGAAAGCTCTTCTAATGGCAGTATTGTTGATAATATTCCAAACATCAATAATTGAATCTGAAAGATATTATCCTAATCGATTATTTTTTCAACTGGTTTAGATTAAAGAGTAAGAAAATATGATCTACTATTTAGCCCAAAAGCTCCATCTGCTTCTTCTGTGACTTCTGGGAGGCTGGAGCCCAATTATGGCTGCTTTATCAATTTTTAATAATCTACTCATGATAATGCAAACACGGGGCATGATTATACCAACATCAACTTCTGTTTCAGTGCTTCCATTTCCATTTATAATTAATAAGTCACTCAGAGCCCCTGAGAGGAACAAAAGGAAGCCTAGAGATATGGGAGATTCTTGGTGATGCATATGTAGTTTTCACATAAAGTGAAAAGTCATTCATATAACATGAAAACCAAACATTCAAATATTCAAAGCCCAGGCCTAACTTCTGAGACTTAAGATGCTTTCTTCCCTGGCAGTAGAGGAAGGAAAGTCCTTAGCATCACACTCAAATAAGACCATAGTTAGCTTAGTTGAGGGCCAGTTCTTAGTACCCTTCTTATTTTGACCATCTGAATCTAGTACCCAGATTCCTTACTGATAGCTAGAGACACACACAAACAGGCAAGTCACTTCCCTAGGGTACTAGGATAGGAACACATAGAGCATATTTTCTCATCTAGTATTAACACCAAATATGTAAACACACAATGGGAAAATTGAGTGAAGGATCACACATTCCTATTCAAATATATCAATTAAGAAAACATAGAGAAATCGTTTGTCTCATTTTTGCTGAAACAAGTGACTAGACCAGTTCATCCATCATCAGAGGCATCCATGATGCCAGTTCTTATAAGCAAAGCCCGAATTGGCTCCAGCAGCTCCTCAATCTCTGCCCTTTCTGTTAGGTAGCCAGCTCCACTTAAATTGTGATTGTGTGGTGAGTATATTTGCTTTTTCATTTTTGACTGCACTTTGGCTTACTTGTTATTGAGAATGTGAAAAATGAAAATTTAGGACCTTTCCTATTTTCACCCTTTAAAAAACCCCAAGCTAAATCTGACCTCAGATACTTCCTAACTATGTGATCCTGGGCAACTTACTTAATTCACCCCAATCTCCTTGATTTTGCTTCTCTTTTCCCTTGGAACCAATACTTATATCAATTCTAAGACAGAAGGTAATGGTTCTTAAAAAGCACAAAACAAAACAAATCAGACTCTAAGTTTCTGAGATCCTCTTTTCATAGGTAAAAGCAGATCCTCAAATTTCTTCAAAGCAAATCACACTTGCCTTCTAAGCAATGGGTAACTAGCCCCCCACAGCTCAAACCAAAAGCAACCATCAATACTAACAGCAACTCAGGCACACTGTGTTTAGAATAAATAATAAATTAGACATGCCTACCATGGCAAAAAGCACAACAGTTTGAGAATTGGCACACATCATTCTGCTGAGCTTAAGTCAGGTGCTTTCAGGAATAGTCATTCTCTACCCTGTAAGTCCCTCTCTCAACTCTGTGTTCCCTCAACTCTCTGTGTCATTCCTCACCTTCAAGCTTCAGGCTAACAATACCCAGGTTCCAGGTGCTACTGCCACAAAAACCATACAAAAACTACCTGCTATGGCTCACTTTTCAAGGTCTTGCCTTATAGAGTTGCAACATGGTATAGGGAAGAGGGACATGGAGTTAGAATATGTGGATTCAAACTCTAGCTTTGCTACTTATTAGCAATGTGCACTTAGATAAGTGATTTGACCTCTTTGTTTCCTCATATATGAAAAATAGACAATAATTCTTGCATTGTCAACACCAGAGAGTTGTTTTGGGATTAAAAAAGATAACGCATGCAAAAACACAGAAATGTATGGAGACTGTAAAGTGCTTTGTAGAAATAAAAGTATAATCTCTGTCTTGAATCTCTTTGCTTCGATAGGAAATGAGGTAGCAGAAAAATCTTCACGTGTTTGATTATTTACTCGGATGTTTGATCATCTCCATTGCTTTGCCCCTTCAGCTCTTGACTCTTGAATATTTACATGACCATTTGACCATATACTTTGCTTTGCTCCTTTCAGCTCCTGATAGTTGGTGGAACCAGGACTTAAAGTGATGAGCTGGGGGAGTTTTAGATCATTACTAAGAGAGCCTGGTATCCTCTGGTGACTGTTGGACTTCTGGGCAGGGAAGAGGTCCAGCAAATATGAGGAGAACACATACCGTTTTGGCCAAAACAGATAGACTGGTAGCAGAATCCAGGTGAATAGAACAGTACATTGTTGGAGATTCAGGACAAGATATGTGGCCTCAGACATGATGCAAGTTTTTTAAGTATGCTTACTGTGTTCAGAATATGGGAATTTGTTCTGACCAATGAGTTGAAGACTAGGAATAGAGTTTGAATATGAAAACTAGGTATAGGATTCAGGAATTTGGAGCACATAGGAACTCATGTAAGGGTCACTAGGTGGCACAGTGGATAGAATAATGGGCCTAGAGTCAGGAAGACCTGAGTTCAAATCTGGCCTGAGACACTTATAGGCTGTAGGACCCTGGGCAAGTCACTTACCTTGTGTGCTTCAGTTTCTTCATCTATAAAATATGTTGGAGAAGGAAATCACAAACCACTCTAGGATCTTTGCCAAGAATGTCCCAAATATGGTAACAAAGGATAAAAAAACAACTGAACAACAACAAAAACAACAACAAAGAATGAAACAATTCCTCTGGGTAAGGAGCTCACATTTTAAATGGGAAGAGAAGTATGTATATAGATATATATAGCATGAAGACAAAGGGAATAAATACAAATATATACAAAATGGCTGAATACAAGTAATTTGAAAGGAAGGGTAGTAACAGTTGAAAGGGAGGAATCAAGAAAGGCTTCATGTAGAAGGTGGCTCTGTGTCTTATAGGAAGTAAATTCTGTGAGATGAAAGCAAGAAGGGCAAGTATTGCAGTAGGGCAAGACATCCAAAACAAAGATACCATGACAAATGGAGTGTTGTGTATAAGGAATTAATTGAAGCTCAGGTTGTCTGGATTACAGAGTGCAGGAAGGGGAGTAATATCCAGTGAGGATGGAAAGATAAGTTGAGGCCAAATTGTATAGGGCTTTAATGAAATAGGCAAATTGGAATCTGAGCTGGGCAAGGCTGCAAAGCAGGGCAAGAGAATGCATGATTAAAATACAGATTGAGTCTATGGGTCTAAGAGATCAACAAAAGCAATGAATAACAGAAAGATATCAACAGCTCAAATTGGCTGAGTATGGAAAATCAAGGACCAAGAAGACAGAAGTTAGAACCCAAGCGGATAAGGAACAAGGGATTATAAATCAAAGGCTGACTAGAGACTAAGGGTGCAACAGGAGCCAGACTGATTTTTCACAAATCAAGTTTCTCTGAGGCAGGGGCCCCTTGTCTTGTGCTACACCTGATGCACAGATGGATGTAGGACTATTCCCACTGGTAGGACAAGCTGATGAACCTGAACCAGCTGAAGGGAGAAAGGAGCAGACCAAGCTTTCCCAAGTACTGATAGACTTGGTTTTGCCTTGATTTTCTTTTTCTTTTTTCTTTCTTTCTTTTTTCTTTTTCTACCAGTTACATGTAATAACAGATTTCCACACACATTTTCCTTAGTTATATGTTTGAATTTATCTCCCTCCATCCCTTCCCTTCCCAGTGCTGTTTGCCTTGATTTTAAACCTTACTCTTTGTTCTTCCCCTTGTTGTTTGGACCTTTCTGGTTCCAGTTCCCTAGCTGACTGCTTACACATGCTCTTTTTCACAACTTGTGAAATTCTTTCTCAGAGATCTTACCCATATTATTTTCAATGAAGCCTCTCAATGACTATTTTAATGCTTTTAAACATTCACCTACAACACAGATTAATTTCCCCCTAAAGCCCTTAAAAATAAAATGAGGAAGTGTTTGTTATTTATGCATCCTTTCTAAACTGGTTTGCCTAATCCTGACCTATCCACCTGCTCTGACCTCCAGTAACTTCCTGATCCATGACAATCTTGACATTTTTAACCAACCTTCTTAAATGTATCCAATAAAGCAGAACCTTAGCTCATCTTTCCTGGTCCTGCTTAGCAGCGGATATTCCCAAATCTCTGCCATCCACATGGCTCAGGGCAACAGATGCTAGGTCACATGAAGGTATTTGGAATATTTAATTTTCCTTTTTTATACCCTCCTTCTAGGAAATAAGAGTGTGGGCAAAGAAGGTAGACACTAAGAACAAAATGATATTCATTTTATTCACTTCACGCAGTCACCACTAACAAAAACAATAGGCAGTTCTACTAATGGGCAAGACCATGACATTATGAAACAATGAATGGGCTCAGGAGGGAAAAGTAAGAGACTCAGATCACAGTGGTCACTTCACAGAAAAGGACTCCCAAGCCATTTCCAAAATGTTTTGCTTCCTTGACCTTTTAAAGAAAGTTTATCTTATGACCATTTTGGATAATCTTAAGCACCTTAGCCAAGTGATATTTCTTTTGGCAAGCAGCCTTTGGCCTTCCCAGAGAGGCAATCCAAAGCCTGCATGTGTTGTTGAAGTCTGGGAAATTGACCCCATCGACATGCATTGGCAGTTTCCAGTTTCCATTCACAGCTTTGCCCCATGCTTGATCAAAAACCTTTTGAGTTTTAAATTTCTCTGTGGAACAGAGTTAATGACCCAAAGAACTCCAAGCATCTTTAGTTGGAGCATCTGTGGATGCCTCCCTTTAATCTATTACCAATTTAAGAGTCTGAATAGGTTTCCCTTTTGAAGGAAGCATATCCTATAGGGATGGGAGACAGGACCATGTCAGTGTCATGAAGTCTAATTGTGATAAGATTCTCTGATTCTCTGAAGCGCTATGATCATTTTTGTGGCCATAGGAGCAATTGCCCACCCATTTCAGGATTATTTTTAAACACTTTGTCAGGAGGTGGCATAACACTTGGTGACCACAGACTTTTCCCATTCAGCCCAAGGACTCAGGTTGAGGAGGATATTATCTGTCTGTAGAACCTTCTCCTTTTACTTCAACTACTCCTCTATTCTAGATATTAACTAGATATTGAAGGTCTGAACTAGTTCTTTAAAAAAACAAACCCTTACTTTCTGTTAGACTCAATACTATGTATTGGTTTCAACACAGAAGAGAAGTAAGGGTTAGGCAATGGGTGTTAAGTGACTTACCCAGGATCCTGGTTAGGAAGTGTCTGAGGTCAGATTTGAACTCAATACCTCCCATCTCTAGACCTGCCTCTCAACCCATTGAGCCTTCTAGCTGGCCCATGAACTAATTCTTCTTAAACTTTATCTTTCTCCAGTTGGACTCAGTCTCTCCTACCATTGGTTGACCCAATCATCCCAATATAATAATTTATTATATACTCCAGAGAAACTTGCAGAGTCCAAGATGGTGTTGACATTGGCTGGAATTGGGGGTTGGTGCTCTCTGTGAATGGTGTGTCCTCAAATGTCTGTTATAGCTTATGAGTAAAAGGTCTAAGGTACTTCATCACTGAGCTTGGAGCCATGAGTCTGGGCATGGTCCAATAAGCAGCATGTTTCTTCAGGAAGCTAACTAAGAAGCAAGTCGGAATCCATTTATTTAGGAGTTCTTCAGACATAAGTCCAAAATCACAGATCTTGACTATATATGTATGTACATACATATATGATAAAATATACATATGCATAATATAGAAAGATATAGAATAATATGTATACAGAAATAGATATAGAATAATGAGATATTTTTCTGTGTGCATACATATATAACATACATACATTTATATATAATATACATATTCAGTTTGCTTATTCTGTAACTCTTCATCTATTTTTGGGTAGGATCAGACATGTGATATTATTACAATAAGGGTACAAGACTGTCCCAGTGAAGAAACTTCCCTCTGCCAGTGCCTACTGGTAGCATATCTGCTAATACCTGGTTATGCCATTTTTCTTGCCTCTGTGACCTCAGGCAAGTTATTTAACTTCTCTGGATCTTTGTCTTTCACTTTTAACATAAGAGAATTGGATTAGATGACTTCTAAGGTCCCATATGGGAATATCATCCTATCATTCTTAAGCTGACCAATTGGTTCTTGAATTAAGAGTTTGTGGGACTAGAAATCTCAATATATTGTGCCTTCGAGGTAATATTGTCTTTTGGTATTCTGGAGGAATTGTAGGAGGCAGCTATTGTCTCCTTCTTCTGATGAGATATCTCTATAGCATGTATAGGCTTCTCTGTCTTGCATAAGGGTCAGACAGTCTATTGGGAACTTGGTCAGGGAACTAGTCTAACTTCCTAGGTCATGGCCAATGAGGATTACAGAATGGGTTGAGGCAAATGGTAGACATTAGGATCAGGTCAACACAGGTATGGGTCAGGCAATATAACCCAATGTGCAAATTATTCATGGCCTGGATATAAAGCATGTATGGATCTGGGCAGGACTCAAGGGAAATTAAGACAATAAGACAAGTAGAGATCATCTAGTATCCTGGATAGCTTCTCATGAAAGAAATAGCTTTAACAAAATTTAAAGCCCTATTGAGGGTTTTTATCCTCAAAGCTCCAAGTATATCTTATTAAATACATACACACACAAACATACTGCTCCTTCCACCTTCCCCTCTTAGTGGAACACCCTGAATATTAAAAGGGACTTATCTATAAATGTTAGATTTAGTCCCTTAGGACTCGAAGGAGCATTCATTCTCTGCCCCTCTCGCCCACATTATATAGGAGAATCATGTCTTCCTTGGTAGCTCCATGGAGGTGTATATGCTTCCAAAGGATCTGTCAGGCAACTTAAAAGGGGCTCTACATTGCTCATCATCAAACAATTCATCCTCCAGTAGTCTTCTCCTGCCTCAGGGAGAAGCTTTGGTAAATAACAGTTTTATGAGTTACCCCTTCCTGAGAATATATTTCATCTTTCACAGGGACCTTAATACCTTAATCTAAAAGGGAATTTTGAATCACAAAATACAGGTTTGGATGGGGGCACCTTGAAGATCATCTATTCCAACCTCCTCATTTTTTAGATGAGGAGGCTGAGGCTCAGAGAAGTGAAGTGATTTTCCTAAGATCACAGATCAGATTAATGGCACAACCAGAGCTGGAACCTACCTGCACTGATGCAATCCAAGGCACTTTCCATTACATGATATAATTTCAGGCACTTAATCAAGTATTCCAGGGGAGATTTTTAGAAGGAGAGAATGTCTTCATTTTAAACTAACATCCCCTTTAAACCACGGCAGATATGAAAGCTACTGATAACATTAGATTGACTGAACTGATAAGTTGTGTAAGTGTCTTGTTGATTTAATATGGCACAAGTACCTGGTATTGAAAGGGAATTTGTTATGGTGCTCATGTTCTGGGGCTTTCTTTTTAACAACCCCAAGCTAGTCACTGCAACTGGTCACAATCATGGATTTCACACTTTAACCACAGGTGATCTCTCCTGTGGTTAAAGCAACTCTAATATGTTCTGTGCTCTCCTGGGAAGCTGAACTTGACAAAGTGCTGGGAATTGGATTATAAGGAGGACATTGTTATTGGTGTGGTTAAAATCCAGACTTTTCATCCCACTTTAGGTTAAGGAAAGAATATAAATAAAGGGTCTAATTTCCTACCTTTCAAGTTAATAAACATTTATCAGGCCTTTATAGCATGAATGGTGCTATACCAGGTAGTGTGGGATATGGAGGTAAGACACAGTCTTGCCCTATAGAAGTTTCAATAATTTAACTGTGTGGGGAAATAATTCAGAGACAAAATAACTATAATACAAATTAGACTGTGATAAGTGCATGAGAGGTACAAATAAAAATGCTGTGAAACATCTGAAAATGGAAAGATCATTCCTCTGTACTTCTGAGACCTTGGGTAAGTCACTCAACTACAATTAGTGTCAGTTTCCTCCTTTGTAAAATGAGAAAGTAAAACTAGATGGCCTCTAAGGTCCCTTCTAGCTCTGCCCTTTCTTTAAAAATCACTCTTAGAAATGGGCAATCAGAAGGTTTTCTCTTCTATGAATGGTCTCATCAACCTGTTGATCATATTACTTCATACCTACCAGGGTGTGATTTGGATGGCCTGTGTTCTCCAGTTATTAATTATACTGCCCATTCCCAGAGCTAAGACCCAGAGGGCTTCTGAAGTTGTAGTACAGGACTCTGGGTCAGCCTTTGTTGAATCTCAGAATAATTGGATGCAGGAAGATTTCAAAGCTATAAGAAAAATAGGGCTTACAAATATGTGACATGTTATTTGTATGTAAATAAGTTAGAGAATGCAAAGTCGGGAAATATCATTTTAAAGTCAACCGCAATTAAATTTCCTATCCATTCCTAAGCCTAAGTCCCTAGCATCCGCCGTTCACCTGAAGATGAATGTGTTGATGATGAAGCCCCACCTTGCCATTCTAGGTGTTGATTTATTTCCCTGTTTGGAGTTGGTTCTGTTGCCTCAGCATTTCAAGGTACTCTGAGTTGGGGGAGTCTCCTTAAATACCAACTCCTTGTCTTGTGACTCTAATTTATTCAGCAGTTATTTGGTATTTTTCATAATTGATTAGAACCTGTAATTTCATTTTTTAAATACATAGGCCTATTACCTCTTGTAATGAAACTGTAACAAACCTGAAGATGGGTCATTAATGAAACAGCAGTTTTACGAGGTGCCACCAATATATCCTACTCGGAAATCACTTATAAATGCTGCCTCTCACTGATTTATGGTGGAACCTGTTTGTGATAGAGAGATAAAGGCAGTGGGGCCCACAATGAAATTAGCATTTTCCTGACAGATATTAAACAATGGGAACTGTAATCAGGATTTATGTTGACTAAAGAGCAGTGAAGAAGCCATGGGAATCTGGAAGCAACAGTGAGGCGAACTAATGCTTGCCTCCTAATGAGAACTCAATTGAGTCTGGGTCAGGTGGTCAGTGAAGAGGAGGGTCACATGGTGTCTAGATTTGCCATTTAGGTCAAGATGAGTTAAGCACAATAGACAAGAGTAAGTGGGATCTGGCAGGCCACTGTTCATCTTCTTAAATCCTGGGATCAGGATAAGGGTGAGGGAATGAATTAAAAGGCATTTATTAAACACTTGCCATGTTCCAGGCTTTGTGCTAGGGTAAAGAAGCACAGTCTTTAGTGATTCAGGAAGTGCCTGGGGAGTCTGCAGGGCAGTGTCAATGCTGAAGACTAAACACAACAGAGCTCTAAGGAGGCTGTGGCCACAGCAGCCAGGAGAGGGCAATGGCAGTCATTGTTGTGATGGTAGCCAAAGAACTTCTGCCTTGAATATGGAGCAGCTCCTCACCATTAGTCATGGCCAGCTCTATTGAATTAAAAGAACCCTAAATAGTCTTTCTAGGGCAGGTAGGTGGTTAAGTTGATAAGAATGGAAGTCCTGGAGCTACGAAGACTCATTTTCTTGAGTTCAAATCTGGCCTTAGACACTTACTAGCTATGTGACCATGGGAAAGTTGCTTAACCCTGTTTGCTTTAGGTTCCTCGTCTGTGAAATGAGCTGAAAAAAGAAGTGGCAAGCTGCTTCAGTTTCTTTGCCAAGAAAACTCTAAGTGGAGTCCTGAAGAGTCAGACATAACTGAATATCTGAACTATAGCAACAAATAGTTTTATTTACCTTCTCTCACTAATAATTATCTAGCAGAAGCACCTTCTTTGTATGGATGAAGAGGATACAATATTTAAATATCCTGGGATTTTGTCATGTCTTGAATTGTGGAACTTCAAAAGCCTATTGCGGTTATGGATAAAAGAGATCATCTGAGATCATCTAGTACCAATTTGAGAGCTAGGAGGTAAAATGATTTTAGTATTGATATTGGTGCACAATCATGGATACAGGCCATTGGACTGTGGGAGCAGGAAGGGAGCAGCTGCTGCTGGTAGCTCTAACAATTATATAAGCCTCTCTTCCACTCTGAGGCTGCCTGTGGGCAGCATATAAAAGCAGTGAGAGCTCTTATCTTTAGGCTGGTGTTCCTAAATTTACTAAGTCTGTAGATCTGATTGTGTTGGAAGAAGGCAGAGCAAGAGAGCCAGATGAGACCTCTTTGTGTCAAGGGAGTGAAGCTCTATAAAGTCTGGTTACTTTGGGGTATTTCCCTTGTGTGTCTGTGTTTGTATTTTCCCTGTTGTATATGTCCCTGAGAAACATCTTCTGTTTTGGGCTCAGCTGCAAGCTACTTGATATCTTAGGGACAAAGAATATAGTAAAGTGTCAATTGATGTTTCTGTGTCCCAAGGTCAACAACAGCTGCATTTTGCTTGTACCTTCCAAGCATTTCTTTCCTTATTTTCTTGGCTACATCTATATCAGAGGTCATGGATCCCTGACATTAAGGTCAGGTAATTATTACAGATAAAAAGTTCATGGGATGATTCATCTAGATTTAAAAGAGATCCTTGAGGTCATTAAGTCTCAATCTATCTGTAACTATTTTCTTTTTTCTTTATTTTTTTAAAGCAGTGTTAAATCCTCACTTGGAAAATGGAAAGTCATATGAGTACATGTTTTAGTTTCTTAGTGATCAAATCTCAAAGTATCTCAGACTTGGGCCAACCATTGATGGCTAGGATTTGTGAGACTGATTAACCAAGAACAGATTGTGAAGTTAGGGCTGGTTCAGTCATGCTGGTACAGGAACACCTTCCTGGAACAAAGAAACTAAGAAATAATTAGAAAGTGGAGGAGGAAGTGAGTCAGCAGAGGTATATGGGTATACCTCACTCTATGGTCAGCATGATCAGTGAAGCACAAGCCAGGATGACTCCAAAGGGGTTGATTTGCCTGTGCAGGAGCTAAATACCAGTGCTCTCTGGCAATTGTGCCTTGACCATAGCAGTAACAATAAATTACATATTTAATTTAATGTTCATAGAATTTGGGTCTTCCAAAACCATCCCATCCCATGATAGATGTAAGACCAAGATTCTTAGGTATTTTGTTGTCCTTGGTTCATGGATCATCTGTACATGTCAATTTAATTTGATAAATGTGATTATTACAGAATTAGAACCACCTTAAATCCTCCTCCTTCTTTCTCTCTTGATACTGTAAGGATCAGAAATCTTCACTGGAGAAGTCTATGTTTCATGTTTTTAGTGGTAAAATCCTGGAGAAATTTTGATCCTGGATTTGGAAAATGAGCATATGTTGTTCAACAGAGACTGACCATCACAGAGTCATTTGATGGTCCAGTTTGGCAAAAGGGAAAACAACCCAATTAGGCAGAAGGTGTTCCCAGTGTTATGTCTGAGGTTTGGACTCAGAATCCCCCTAAGGAACAGAATAGGGCTGGATCTGGCATGTGGTTTGGCATCTGAATAATGACCATCAGAGAGCTGAGCTAAGTCTAGACAAGAGAGGCAAAAGCAGGGACATAAGAAGTCACATTCTCTTAGAACAAGCTGGGCTTGGGAAAAGGTCAGAGGTAGGGAAGTGAATTGGTTCAAATATAGGGATAGGCTATGGCCAAGATGGGAAAAAGTCAACAGAGTCAAAAGCTGGATCAAGGTCAAAGATTAACAGCAAGGATTCCTCCAAGAGGGATAATCTATATACTTAGAAACTATTATTATGCATCACCCAGCACCAGCTTTTGCCCATATTAGGTGTGTAGTAAATGTTGATCATATTTTAGATGGTCCTTTCTGAGTAACCCACTGTAGGGTGTTCAACCCTAACTTAGGGAAGAATATTTAGATCAAGTGAATTAATTATTTCTCCTTCCTAGGTGTCTGTCTCAGGTGGTAATGCTCTCTTCTTCTTTTAATAACCATTACCTTCTCCCTTAGAATTGACACTAAATATTGGTTCCAAGGCAGAAGAGTGGTAAGGGCTAAGAAATTGGGGTTAAATTACTTGCTCAGGATCACACAGCTTGGAAGTGTCTGATGCCAAATTTGAATCCATGTCCTTCCAACTCCAGGCCTGGCATTCTATTCACCATGCTGGATACAAGTCTTGGCTGCTTTATTTTGTATTTTTATCCTCAAAAACCTGGCACAGTATCTAAAATGTAGTAAGCACTTGATAAATATTTGTTGATTTTTATTGAATTGGGACTTCTGAAATGTCTAGTGTCCATGAAGAAATCCTGGAAATTGTTTAACATCTGACTGGATATTAGCAAGTGAGTTATTGCCTATTGGGGAGTGTAGCCTTTCCATAAGCTTACAAAGAAAAACAGCTACACAAACACCAGAGGAAAGGCCATGAACCACATACTACTGCTCTGATCAAAGAGACTTCAGCACCATGGCCAGAAGTTCTAGCAAAACAGTTTAGTTGGCTGGCTCCACACTGAAGTGGTAAAGAGCGCCAAACCCCAAGCCCCAAACCTCAAGCCTTAGCCAGAGCAACTATGTGTTATTGAGGCTATTTTAGGAGAAAGAAGAATCATGAGGGCCTTCAGAATTAGTTAAGCTGGTATATTTTTGTATTCTTTGGAATTTTAGAATATCTAGAACAAGAGTAAGACCCAGAAGAACCTCTGGGATTTAGGAAGGACACTACTATATTGTTTGGGCTTTTCAAGGAGAAATTTCTCTTAGTCTGTGTTACAGGAATGCAAAGGGATGGGAGGGGGATAAAGAAGAATTTTGTTATTCATAGTACCTAGAGCTGATGTCCAAATATTTGGCATTGGTTAACAAAACTAAATATTCTCAAAACATACCTTTTATGTGATGAAGATGGAGCCTCAGAAGCAGAAATGGGTACTCATCATAGGATCAGCCCTTATTAGAATTCTGACACTTTGACACAAAGGGTACCAAATGGTACCATGTACTGTCATTAAGAACTTGTTAATCTTTGCCAAGAATTTTGACATCAGTTCTAGGCACCATCAAATTTTTCTAGGAAATTCATTTGAATTCTCTAGGAAATTCAATGAATTAAGATGTATGAATCTCTTAGGGTGGTTTGTGGCTATACCTGTAGGTCAACATCCTTCCCCACTTATTGGTAGAGTTGCTTTAGCAAGATTACCTCTTCTTTCACCTTTCTGTTGTGTTGTCCCTGGCAGATTGTGTTCCATTACCCACTATTGGAACTGGCCATATTACTTCTATCATTAGGGTCATCTTTCTGCACAGCTGTATTAGAAAAGGCTCTCATGTTTGGGCCAGTCATAAATGATTCTAACTTGGAATTATATAGTTCCTAGTTCTAGGTCATAAGGGAATAGTCTGAGAATCTGGCATGTTACCTGAGAAGTCTAGAGGTTACTTTCAGGAGTTAATAGGAAGTGCCCTTTGTAGATATGGTTATTGATGCCAGGATACCTTTATAGCAGTGGTTACTAGAGCTGCTCAGGCCTACCTAATAAGACCCCTCTATCTTGCCAGTTCCATTGAATTTAAAGGGTTTCCTTGTCTCTGACAAGACTACAATGGCAACATATCCTCTGTTAGGGTAATTTTATCCTTGAAAGGGTAAAGGGATATATGAATACTTTGGCTGCTCAGATATTCATTTACTGGTAGGCTTCTGGTTGCTGAGACTGTGATACTCAGGTGAATGGACATAATAAAACTTGAGAGACAAAGTATCCTTAGCTAGCAATGTCCTCACTTGGCAATCTCCTCCTTCCTTGGGGTAAAGTCATCTCTCATCCCAAAAGAAGTATGTTACTGTGGACAATGTTTTCCTGGTTCTGTTTATTTTACTCTGCATCAGTTCATGTAAGTCTTTCTAGCTCTTTCTGAAATCATTCTGTTCATCATCCCTTAGATCACAATAGTATTCCTACACTGTCATATGCTACAATTTGTTCAGCCATTCCCTAATTGAGGGACATCCCTTTAGTTTCCAATCTTTGCCACCACAAAGAGAGCAGCTATAAATATTTTTGTACAAATGGGTCCTTTCCTATATTTCTTCTCTCTTTGAGGTACAGACCTAGTAGCAGTATTACTGGATCAAAGGGTATGCATTCTTTTCTCTTTGGGAATAATGCCAAATTGCTCCCCCCTCCAATGGTTGGATCAGTTCACAACAACCAGCAATGCATTAGTGTCCCAGTTCTGCCACACCCCCTTCAATATTTATCATTTTCCTTTACTGTCATATTGGCCAATCTTCTAGGTGTGAGGTGGTACCTCAGAGTTGTTTTAATTAGCATTTCTGCAAGCAAGAGGTATTTAGAACATTTTTTTTGTATGCTTATTGATAGCTTTGATTTCTTCCTCAGAAAACTACCTATTTATATCCTTTGATCATTTATCAATTGGGGAGTGAATTAAATTCTTACAAATTTGATTTAATTCTTTATGTATTTGAGAAATGAGACTTTTCTCAGAGAAATTTGTCATAAAAAGGTTTTTTCCCAGTTGTTGTTTCTCTTCTAATCTCAGTTACATTGGTTTTGTTTGTACAAAACTTTTTTAATTTAATATAATCAAAATTATTCATTTGACATCTTGTAATATTCTCTCTCTTGTTTGGTCATAAATTCTTTCATTCTCCATAGTTCTGACAATTAAACTATTCTATATTTCCCTGATATACTTATGATATCACTCTTTATGTTTAAGTCATATACCCATTTCGATCTTATCTTGGTTTAGGGTGTGAGATGTTGATCTACACCTAATTTTTGCCATACCATTTTCCAATTTTCCGAGGAGTTTTTTGTCAAATAGTGAGTGTTAACTCAAAAGCTGGGATCTTTGGGTTTATCAAACACAAGAGTACTAAGGTCATTTACCCTTAATCTATTCCATTGATCCACCATTCTTTTTCTCAGCCAGTACCAGCTTGTTTTGATGGATACTGCCTTAGAGTACAGTTTAAGATCTGGTACCACTAGGCCATCATCCTTCACATTTTTTCATTAGTTCCCTTGATATTCTTGATCTTTTATCCTTCCAGATGGATATTATTATTATTTTTTCTAGTTCTATAAAATAGATTTTTGGTAGTTTGATTGGTATGTCACTGAATAAATAAATTAATTTAGGTTTTTTATTTTATTAGCTTAGCCTACCCATGAGCAATTAATGTTTTTCCAATTGTTTAGGTCTAACTTTATTTATATGAAAATTGTTTTGTAATTGTGTTCATATAATTCTTGTATTTGTCTTGGCAAATAGATTGTGAAGTATTTTGTATTGTCTAAATTATTTTAAATGGAATTTCTCTTTCTAAACCTTGCTGCTGAGCTTTGTTGCATATATATAGAAAGGCTGATGATTTATGTGGGCTTATTTTGTATCCTGCAACTTTGTTAAAGTTATTAATTATTTCAACTAGTATTTTAGTTTAATTTTATAGGAGTCTCTATGTATACCATCATACCATCCTCAGAGAGTAATAGTTTAGTTTCCTTGTTGCTTACTTTAATTCCTTCAATTTCTTTTTCTTCTCTAATTGCTAAAGCTAGCATTTCTGGCACAAATATTACATAATAGTGGTGATAATGGGCATCTTTGCTTCACTCCTGATCTTACTTGGAAGGCTTCTCACTTATGTCCATTGCAGATGATACTTTCTAGTGATTTTTAATAAATACTAATTATTTTAAGAGAACACTCTTTTATTCCTATGCTTTCTAGTGTTTTTTAAGGAATGGGTATTGTATTTTGTTAAAGATTTTCTACATCTATTGAGATAATCATGGTTTCTGTTAGATTATTGATATAGTCAATTATGCTGACAGTTTTCCTAATATTTAACTAACCTTACATTCCTTGTTTAAATCTTACCTGGTCATATTGAAAAATCCTCATAATATATTGCTATAGTCTCGCTATTATTTTATTTAAGACTTTTGTATCAATGTTCACTAAAGATATTTCTTTCTCTGTTTTTTAGTCTTCCTGGCTTTGGTATTAGCACCATATTTGTGTCATAAAAAGAATTTGGTAGGACTCCTTCTTTGCTTATTTTGCCAAATAGTTTGTATAGTATTGGCATTAATTGTTCTTTAAATGTTTGATAGAATTCACTTGTGAATCCATCTGACCTTGGGGATTTTTTTCTTAGGGATTTTGTGGATGAGTCATTTAATTTTTTTCTGATATGGGATTATTTAAGTATTTTTCCCTTTTTTGTTAAATCTAGGCAATATATATACATATATATATATACATATTTGTAAATATTCATCAATTTCATATAGTCTATTTTATTTATTGTCCTATAATTGGACAAAATAGCTCATAACGAGTGATTTAATTTCCTCTTCATTGGAGGTGAAATCAGCATTTTCATTTTTGATACCATTTGATTCTCTTCTTTCCTTTTTTTTATCAAATTAACCAATGCTCTATATTTTATTTGTTCTTTATCATAAAATGAACTCCTTGTCTTATTTATTAGTTCAATGTTTCTTTTAATTTCAATTTTATTAATTTCTCCTTTGATTTTTAGGATTTCCAACTTAGTCTTTAATGAGGGGTTTTTAATTGTTCTTTTTCTAGTAATTTTAGTTGTGTGCCCATCATCAATGTGCTTTTTCTCTATTTTATTGATATAAGCATTCAGGGATATAAATTTCCCCCTGAGTACTGTTTTGACTGTATTCCATAAATTTTGATATGTGGTTTCCTCATTGTCATTCTCTTTAATGAAATCAGTGGTTGTTTCTATGATTTGTTCTTTGACCCACCCATTTTGAAGAATTAGATTATTTAGCTTCTGATTTTTTTTTATTTGCCTTTCCACGAACCCTTATTGATTATAATTTTAATTGTGTTATGATCCAAAAAGTTACATTTATTATTTTTGCTGTTTCGAATTTGGTTGTGGAGTTTTTATGCCCTAGTACAGTGTTGGCAAAGTATTAGCACATGTGCCCAACTAGTACTCAAGGAACTGCTCCATTCCTCTTCTTCCCAGTGCCCAAGGACATTTTTTTGCATGCCCCACTCCTTTGTTCAGCTGCCCAAAGCAAGCACTTCCTCCCTCCACTCTCTTGGGTAATGTCAGGGGCTCAACAGACAGCTTGGATTTGCCCTCTGAGCACTCAAACTTGAAAACTTTCACCAATGTTGCCCTAGTTCATGGTCAATTTTTGTATATGTACCATGTGCTGCTGAAAAGAAGACATATTCTTTTTTATCCCTATTCAGTTTTCTCCAGATATCTATTATATCTAACTTTTCTAAAATTTCATTCACTTCCTTGAATTCTTTCTTATTTATTTTTTGCTTAGATTTATCTAGTTTGTATAGGGGAAGGTTGAGGTCCCCTGCTAGTATAGTTTTATTGTATATTTCCTATTTAAGCTTCTTTAGTTTCTCCTTTAAGAATTTGGTGTAAAAATATTAAGTAATGATATTAACTTGATTGTCTATACTACCTTTTAACAAGATGTAATTATCTTCCTTATCTCTTTTATTCAGATCTATTTTTGCTTTAGCTTTGTCTGAGATCATGATTACTATGCCTACTTATTTTTTTCTCAGTGAAGCCCAGTAGATTCTGTTCTAGCCCCTTTACTCTGTGTGTGCCTCAGATGTGTTTCTTATAAACAACATATGGTAGGATTCTGTTTTTTAATTCACTCTGCTATCTGCTTCTGTTTTATTGGTGAGTTCATCCCAAGTACATTCACAGTTATGATTACCCTCTATGAATTCACCTCCACCTCATTTTCCCCTTTTAATCCTGTCCTTTCTCCTTTGTCCCTCTGTCCCTCCAAACCAGTGTTTTGCTTTTAATCACTCCTCCCATTCCCTCTCCTTTATATTACTCTCCTTCCCACCATCACTCTTCTTATTTCCCTCCTACTTCTCTATCGGGTTTTTTAATTACCCCCTAACTTCCTCTTCTCTTATCTTACTACTTCTCCACCACCCCCTTTCTTATTTCCTTCCTTTTTCTCTATAGTGTAAGATAGGATTGTATATTTCAATGGCTATTTTCAGCCAATTCCAATGAAAGTAAGTTTTAATTATTATCTGTCATGACCCTTATCTTCCCCTCCACAGTAATAGTTTTCTTTTTCCCCTACACTTCTTTATGTGAAATAATTTATCCCACTTTATTTTTTTTCCCAATTCTCTTAGTGAAATTCTCTTTTTCACCCTTTGATTTTTTTGGCATGTCATACTAAACAGCTTACTACCACACTCTGTTTATGTATACTTCTTCTAATTACTATGATACTGATAAAAACAATTTTAAGAATTACAAATCTTTCTATATGAGAATATAAACAATTTGATCTTATTGAGGACCTTAAATTTTTTCTCTTTCTTATTTAACTTTTTATACTTCTCTTGAAGATTTGTTTTTGGAAATGAAATTTTCTATTTAAGTCTGTTCTTTTCTTTAGGAATGCTTGGAAATCCTTTATTTTATTAAATGACCATATTTTCCCCTGAAAGAATATAGTCAGTTTTGATGGGTAATTGATTCTTAGTTGTAAACCCAGCTCCCTTGCCTTCCAGAAGATCATATTCCAAACCTATTGATCCTTCACTGTGAAAGCTGCCAGATCCTGTGTAACCCTGACTGGAGCTCCATAATATTTGAATTTTTCTTTCCAGCTGCCTGCAGTATTTTTTCCTTGACCTGGGAGCTCTTGAACTTGGCTATAATATTTCTGGGAGTTGTGATCTGTGGATTCTTTTAATTTCTATTTTATCCTTTTTCCCCAAAAATATCTGGGCAGTTTTCTGTAATAATTTCCTGTAATATGATGTGTAGGCCTTTTTTTTAATCATGACTTTCAGATTGTCCAATAATTCTTAAGTTGTCTCTCCTGGATCTTTTTTCCAAGTAAGTTGTTTTTTCAATGAGATATTTCATATTTTCTTCTATTTTTTCATTCTTTTGGTTTTGTTTGATTGATTCTTGAGATCTTGAGAAGTCATTATCTTCTATTTGCCCAGTTCTAATTTTTAAAGTCAATTTTTTCCATGGCCTTTTGATCCTCCCTTTTATTTGGTCCATTCTACTTTTCATGGAACTCTTTTCTTTATTAGACTTTTGCCTCTTTTTCCAGTTGGTCAATTCTGTTTTTTTAAAAACATCTCTTTTCTTTATAGGATTTTTGTGCCTTTTTTCCAGGTGTCCAATTTTATTTCTTAAGCTGTTATTTTCTTTTTGCACTACTTTCATTTCTTTTTCCCCTTCCACCATGTTATTTGATTTTTAATTCCTTTTTAAGTTCTTCCAGCTCTTGAGATTAACTCCCATTTTTCTTTGAGGTTTTGCATGTGGTTGGTAGGATCTCACTGTCCTCTACTGACCTTTTGCCTTCATCTTTGATGACAAAGAAATTTTCTGTGGTTAGGAGTTCTTTTGATGTTTGCTCATTTTTTTTGCCTAT
This sequence comes from Gracilinanus agilis, assembly GCF_016433145.1. Classification (NCBI taxonomy): domain Eukaryota; kingdom Metazoa; phylum Chordata; class Mammalia; order Didelphimorphia; family Didelphidae; genus Gracilinanus; species Gracilinanus agilis. The sequence goes on from NC_058130.1 coordinate 168,090,689, forward strand.
GATCTGAGAATTCTGCAAGTTACTGATTCTGTCTCCTATGTTGGTGACTTGCAAGACTCAACACTCTGAGCTATTTTGCCATGGGGGTAGGGTTTTACCCACAGCACAGGTTTGAAATGACTAAGCACTATGGACTTTCAGACCTTACTACAGGCTAGTGCCAGGAATTGGGACTTCAAGGGGTGGGTGTGGAATGCTCTTGTTGTTGGTATAGGCAGGGTCCTGGAATTATGAAGTTGGCCTATGCCCAGGCTTGGAGCCTGGCAGAGTTGGTGGGGTGTGGTTGTCCAGCATACCTTTGTGTGCAGTTTTACTTCTTGTTTCTCCTTATCCCATGAAAATAAAATGTTTCTGTGAACCTTTGATGTTGTTTTCCACAGTAGTGCCCCCTCTCTACCTTGTTGTTGATTTTTGACTCCTCTCATTTTAAGGCACTTTTAAAAGATTGATTTGGAAGGATTCTCTAGCAGTTTCAGTTTTTGCTGCCACTAAGCCACCATCTTAGCTCTTCCCCCCACCAATAAAAATTTTTTAAAATATTAATTCTTTGTACATGGTAACTTTTAGCACGTTGTCATTTCCCTGATTATCCCCTTTAATGGGATCAATTTTGACATTTGAATTGTCTGAAGTCATGGTTTCTACCATTATTTTTTTACTTCAGCTTGAAACATAATAGATTCTGCTCAGCCTCTTCTTTTAAGTATTTGTGTATCTTTTTGTTTCAAGAGTGTTTCTTTTAAGCAAATATTGGATTCTGCTTTCAAAGCCATTCTGCTATCTGCTTCTGTTTTATGGGTGGATATATTCTATTCTCATTTGAACCGTGTATTTCCCCCAATAATATTTTCTTCTGCTTATCTTTCTCTTTTTTAACCCTGTCCCTCCTCTAAAGTCTATATTGCTTCTGATTACTACTTCAATTAATCTCCCCTCCCTTTTATCACCTCCTTTTCTCTCATCTCTTTCCTCTCCTATTTCCCTGTTGGGAAAGATAGATTTCTATACCTACTGAGAAGGTATGTATATATATATATTCTTCCTTCTTTGAACCTATTCCAATGAGAGTGAATTTCAAGTGATCTGCTGCATGCTGCTTTGTTTTATTGTTTCTTGATGTCGCAAGTGGTCATTATCTTCCACTTATTCAATTTTACTTTAAAAAAATTACTTTCTTCATTGGATTTTTGTGTCTCATGTTCCATTTTTGACCAATTCTGTTTTTTAAGAATTTTCTTGAGTGAATTTTTATGCCTCTTATACCAGGTGGCTAATTCAGCTTTTTAAGATGTTATTTTCTCCAGTATTTTTGTGCTCCTTTTACCAAGCTGTTAATTCTCTTTCCACAATTTTCTTGCATCACTTTCAATTTCTTTTTCCATTTTCTACTCTACCACTCTTTTCTCTTTCTTTAAATATTCAGGAATTCTTGTTTGTCCAGTTTGTAGTTTCCTTTTTTCCCTATGAGTATCTGCTTGTAACTCTTTTCATGTTATTTTATTCTTAATTTGTTCTTGTCCTTCCCTGCCACTGTAGTAACTTTTATGGTCATGTCCTTTTAAAAAATTATTTGCTCATTTTTCCAGCCTATTTCTTGACTTTGAATGGTATGTTGAAGTTGGACTCTGCTCATCAAGGGGTTGGAAATCTAAGCTTTAGACTTTTTTGTGCTATTGTTTTCAGAGACAGTTTTGTATCTATGCAAGTTTTTTTGTGCTTCCAAGATGGTGTTATATTGGGAGAGGTATGATCACTTGGCCTTTACCCAGGAAGGACATCTACATTCATATTCAAGCACTATGACTTATGTATTATCTGTAATCAGATCCCCTTCTCCTCTGTAGCCACAAGTTCTAGTGTAACTGTCCACTCTCAAACTGTGACCTACAACTGCAAATGGGCAATGGAGTGGGTCTGGGCATTGTTTGGCAACTCCATTACCCATGTTCTATTATATCTTTCTGATCATTTGTCCAGTCTTTCTAGGCTGAGCACTCCCAAAACTGTTGATGCTGTGGCTGCTGTCGCAGCTGCTGCCAAAGCTCACCATTAGTATTTCACTATATGTGTTTTGGGGCTGTCCCCCACCCTAATGTTACAGTACTCTTATGAGTTCTGACTTTTTAATTTGTCTTGGGCAAGAAAAATGTCTCACTTCTCCCTTTTTCTGGCTATGCTGTTCCAGAATTCAATTGAACCTATTATTTTAAAGTTATTTGGAGGGAAATATTGGGAGAGTTCAGCTGGATTGCTGCCTCTCCTCTACCATTTTGGTTTGGATCAGTGATGGATATTTTAAAACATGGTCTACTAAAATATGAAAGGGCTGCAATATTTGCCTTGGAAGGTGCACCTATGCCAATGAAATCATATATTCTTGAAATATTGAAGTATCAAATTTGAACGTAACTGGAAGATCAAAATATCTTCATTCAGTTTAAGTCTGTATTAGAGTATCCAAAATAGTCGCTCTGAGGCTTCTTCTATACAAATGGCATCTCTTGTTGTTATACTCAATTTGATAAGCATTTATTAATCAACTACATTCTGCTAGGCTCTGAGAATACAAAGGCCTGAAAAAAAGATATAGACGCTATCCCTAAAGAGCTTTTAGTTTTAATAAACAGTCAAAGTAATCATTCCCTCCGTTTGACAAACTGATTTTTTTATCTGTTACCTTGATGACCTAGACTTTTCTGACCTTGAATCTTGCTTAATCTTCTGCTGTCATGGCCAGATTGATGGTAACCATGACAACTTTTCCCTGCCAGAAGCTGAAGCAATCCTGCCTAGCCTTGCTTTTCTACCATGATTTGTGTGACCCATTGTTTCAATGCTACTTGCCTTCCTGACACTGAATCCTACTTAGCCATCTCTCACCACCACAGCTGTGATTGCCCATGTTCTGATGAACATGACCACTCTTCTGTATTCTGTGCCCCTGTGAAACAACATTATGTGATGGAAAAGTCATTGAACTTGGAGTCAGGAAAAGGTACTTCATCATATAATGTATATACTGTCCAACTGAGATGACATATTAGTACTTTTACTGAAATTATTTATATTTCCTTTCTGTTTTATTCTTTGTTACAAAGGCTCTAAAGAGGGGAAAGGGATATAACTGGAAATAAAGGTAATGTAAATACAAAAATATATCAGTAAGAAGTGAAAAGTAGCTTCAGATCCCACTCCTAATCTACACTTAATAGCTTTTTACCTTGGGGAGAATATTTTTCTTCTTTCAGACTCAGTTGCTTCATCTACCAAAAGATGCCACTACTTTCATAGTGCGGTGAATTGAACACTGGAATTGGCATCTGGAAAACTTGAATTCAAATCCTGTCTTAGATGTACTAGTTTTGTAACCTGGTACAAGCCACTTAGCCTCTATTTGCATCAGTTTTTTCATCTATAAAAATGAGAAAATAAAAGGCCCTATTTTCCAGGGTTGTTGTAAGGATTAAATTAAATAGTATTTGTAAAGCTCTTTGCAAACATTAAAGTGCTACATAAATGTTAACTATTATGAATAGTCATTATCACAGGGTTGGTATAAGGAAATTAGTTTAGATAACTTGAAGCAGGCTATCATTGTAAGTTGGATTGCCTATACTTCTCTGGTGCCCTGTAAATCAAAGTATGATTGAATAGATTTCACTTTTTCTTTGTATCCTTTGAATACCTGTTATATTATAAACCCTTCACAAATGCAGGTTGTTTGCTTTCTAGATTCAGAGTCAGGAAGAAGTAGATCCAAGTCTTGCCTCTGACATTGACTGGTTAACTTTTTGACTATGGGCAAGCCATTTAATGTCTCTAAGCCTCCATGTCCTTGTCTGTAAAACTGGAACAATGACTCCTGAAATATATCAGTCATAAGATTATTGTGAGGTTCAAATGAAATTTAGATATAAAGTATTTGGCAATTAAAAAAATTTAGCTATGTCAGTTATTGCTGATGCTGTTGCATTCTTCTAGAGCAGTGATTCCCAAAGTGGGTGCCACCGCCCCCTGGTGGGTGCTGCAGCGATCCAGGGAAGTGGTGATGGCCACAAGTGCATTTGGGGGTGGTGAATAACTGTAAGGGGGGCAGTGATAGTATGTGACAGGGGGCGCTAAGTAATATTTTTTCTGGAAAGGAGGCAGTAGGACAAAATTTTGGGAACCTCTGTTCTAGAGGATCACCAACAACTGGGGTGATCAAAATGAGATATGGAGTTTGATTTGAGCCTTGAAGAATGGGTAGGACTCTTATAGGTAGGAAGGAGCATATTTTAGAAGAGTAGAATGGAATGGAAAAGGTTACAAAGGACAGAAATCTTTAGGGATAATATTAGTTGATATGTAGAAGATTAATTTGGCTAGAACTATACCTTGCATAGTTTGGCAAAACCAAACTGTTTCCTCATGTATTGGAAAAGCATGAGATAAAGCTAGAAAGTTGTTTGGGATCTAGCATTAGAGCGGCTTAAATACCAGGCTGATGAGTTTATTCCTTGTTCTATAGACAATGAGGAGACTGAAAGGTTTTTTTAGCAAGATTTGGTGTAATTAGAGTAGCCTCTTAGGAAGAGCATCTTGATGGCCATGTCCAGTTATGTACATTGTCATAGATTCAAGTATGAATCAGTGAGCGTCTAAACTATGGTGTTGTAATGGAAATTGAAGGGAGCACATTCAAGAAAAAACTACCAAATGATTTACTTGAAGTTAATTTTGAAAAATCTTTAGGTTGATTCAAGGTTCAGTTAATATAATAAAAACATCAACTTGATTTGAGTTCATTAACACAGTTCCAGAGCATACAGTTGTTGGGCATCATAGTAGTAGTCAGTCAGTTAGAAAGCAATTATTAAGTGCCTACCCTTTGCCAGGCACTGTGCTAAAGGCTGGAGATAGAAAGGCAAAAGACAGTCCCTGATCTCAAGGAGCTCTTGGTCTATTGAAGGAGACAACATGAAAACAACTTGTATAAATGAGATATTTAAAGGATAAATTGGAGATAGGCAAAAGAGAGAAGGCAACTAGCATTTAGGGGGATAAGGAAAGGCTTCTTGCAGAAGGTTTAGAAATGACATTTTTTGTCAGCTCTCCCAGGGGTGAGTAGACTTTTGGAAAGCCACCCAAGTGACCGAAGATTGATGGAGAAAACAGAATGACAATATGTTAATTTTCATGGAGGGAAGAGGAAATGAGTAAATAACGTTATAGTACTTGTTTCTGCCATTCATGGTACTGCCTTCTTGTTTGTTGCTTTTTATACTCAACCTACTTCCAAAAGAATTTGAGGTGGTTTATGAAATTAAAAATAATTTTAGACAAAACATTTGAAAATACAAGTTGGACAGAGACCAACTAAGAAAAGCAGAGGAAGTAGAACTTAGCAGGCATTTGAGATGATCTAAGTACTGGGCCCTGTTCTATGCTCTGAGTTTTATAGCATCTCAGGCAAAAGAGAAAAGAGGTTGAGTCATTCTATACTTTCTTGCTCCTTTGCTGATTCCATTCCTTCGCCACTTCCTTTCCCTTTCTCTTCATTGTTGCACTGCTATATTTCCCTTAAAGCCCAGCTCAAACGACACTTCTTCCATGAAGCCTTCCCTGTTACCTATTGTTGGGCATGACTTTTTCACATAACACTTCATGTCATTCCTCTAGAATGCACTTACCATGCAATACTATACATTATAGCTATGTACATATTTGTTTTATATCTCAGAGGTGAAATTCGGTTTTCAAAGAAAGTATGAAGAGTAGGACCTGGTAGATCTTACCAAGCCTGAAAGACTTTTGGGTTTGGAGCTAATGATGAAATGTAATGCTATCAAAGGGTGGCTAGGCGACACAGTGGATAGAGTATGTGACCTGGATTTGGGAAGACTTATCTTCCTGAGTTCAAAGCTGGCTTCAGACACTTACTAGTTGTGTGAACCTGGGCAAGTCATTTAACCCTGTTTGCCTCAGTTTCCTTATCTGTAAAATGAGCTGGAGAAGGAAATTGCCAACCATTCAAGTATCTTTGCCAAGAAAATCCCAAATGGGGTCATGAAGAGTCAGACATGACTGAAACAACTGAACAGCATGCTGTCCAAAGATTTGGTCCTACTAAGTTTACCAAGGTTTGTCGTTAAGTTTGCCTCAATATGACAAATTTTTCTGTCACAGTAACTCTTGAAGACTATTAAATTCTTCATAAGTTCTTTCTTGTACTGGTGGAGGGATGAAAGGAAATGTCCAGTGAAAAGGTTAACAGACTGAGTTAGAATATTCTAGAGAAAAGGAGCTTTGGAGTCAGAAACCCTAGGTGCAAATTCCAAAACTGTCACTTCTCTGTGTGACTTTGCTAAACCTCTCTGTGCCTAGATTTTTTGTTTCTAAAAAGGAAGGACTTAGACTAGATAGCCTCTAAGGTTGCTCTCCCCCTCTATACCTAGGATCCTGTGAATTCCCAGGTCCTTGAAGCTTGTATGTTATGATTTATTGAACTTTGTACCAAGTCTCGTGCTGTGCTCTGCACATTGGAGGTACTTAATAAATATTTTTGAATGAATTAAATTATATTAGGGGCCTTGGACAACAGGGTTCAGTATTTTCTGTTACATTTTTCTTTGTTTTCAAGCTCTCAGTTAACATACACACAGGTATTGTGGTCTCATCAGTTCCATGTCTCTCCATCATACGTTAGGCTGGCTAATGTCTGGGGAGCCTTCCTGTAGATACTTAATCCCCTCCATGATTTGTGACACAGACTGCAGTTGAGGACTGAGAAAAGCTCTTCGAATGGACGATTCTTGTATCGACCCCCAAAGTAGAAGCTGAGGAGATAACACTAAATTGTATTTCAGTGAGGGTGATTCTGCAGAGGGGACTGAGGGAATGTGGTCCAGGTATTTTGCTTTCTGGCCATCTAAGGTCAGGGATATAACTCAGGGAATCCATACGAATGAATAGTTAACATGCCCATTAGGCTGCCTTTCTCAAATATCAGATGCCTTAAGTGAACCTCTTCACTTAAGTTAGCAGCAGCCAATTTGTCATTGAGTTATCTTAGCACCACATCAGCCCAGAGTGCAGATATCCTAAAGTCAGACCAATCGAGACTGTATGCTTTGGAGCCAAGATGTGAGTGGCCACGTGATGATCATTAAGGCTACAGCTGCATCTAGGGCAGGCAGTTATCAGCTTCTTTATACAAGATGAGGCTCTTTGCTCCTCTAAGCCTCAGTTTCCCCTTGGAAAAAAGTGTTAAAAATGCTTACACTACCTGTATAGCATGCAGATAATGCTGCCTCCTTCTTATCTAATGGGGGAAGATAAGACACAAAAGAGATCTGAACAGTGGAGTAATGGAAGTGGTGCAGATACTTCAGCAGAGACTTGAGGGCAAAGCCCAGAAAGTCTGGGACAAAGGCAAGAGGTTAAAAAAAAAAAAAAAGGTTCAATCACCTAGGCCCCTACCCAAAATGGAGCAATTCGCCAATGAGAAAAGGGGGCTGACACAGCAGAGAGATATGCAGCTAATGCTGCTTCCTCCTCCTCCTCCTTTCCTCCTCCTTCTCCTTTTCCTCCTTCTCCTTTTCCTCCTCTTCCTTTTCCTCCTCCTCCTCTTCCTCCTCCTCCTCTTCCTCCTTCTCCTCCTCTACTTCTCCTTCTCCTTATTCTCCTTCTTCTTCTTCTCCTTCTCCTTCTCCTTCTCCTCCTTCTCCTTTCTTCTCCTCTTCTTCCTCCTCTTCCTCCTTCTCCTCCTCTACTTCTTCTCCTTATTCTCCTTCTTCTTCTTCTCCTTCTCCTTCTCCTCCTTCTCCTTTCTTCTCCTCTTCCTCCTCCTTTTCCTTTTTTCTCCTCCTCCTTTTGCTCCTCCTCTTTTCTTTCTATATATGTAGGTGTATTTATATAGCTTTCTCTCTATTATATATATGTAAGTATGTATATATGTATGTATATAGTGTTGAAACCTAGAAAGACCTCATCTATACATACACACATATATTATAAGGAAAGATGTGTATAACGATAATCACACATATATCTATAACATGTTATTTATAGTGAATAAAGTGCTATGTACATACACACAAATATATATACACATACAAACACACATATGTGAATTAAGAGTACAAACCACTTTCCTCATGACATATATGCATGTATGTATATGTGTATGAATGAGTGAAGACTTTCCAAGCCTCAATTATCATGCTTCTCCGGCCTTACCCTGGTACATCCATCAGCTCCTGTGGCCTCCTTATCCCAGAATACTCTCTGCTATGCCAGTCCCCTTCTCTCATTGGTGAGTACCTCCTGGGTCCTTCATTTTGGGAAGGGGCCTGAGCCAATCATCCTTCTTTTACCTCTTGCCTTTGCTTCTGACTTTCTGGATTTCAACCTCATGGCTCTGCAGAAGTACCTTTACTATCCCCTTTACTCCACAGTTCAGGTTTCTTTTGTATCTTATCTTTTCCCCCAATTAGATTTTAAGCTCCTTCAGAAAAAGGTCTGTCGGGGACAGCTGGGTGACTCAGTGGATTGAGAGTCAGGCCTAGAGACGGGGGGTCCTAGGTTCAAATCCTGCCACAGACACTTCCCAGCTGTGTGACCCTGGGCAAGTCACTTAACCCCCATTGCCTAGCCCTTACCCTATTAAAGGACAATGCTTACTCTCATGGAACTTATAGTTTAGTAGGGAAATAAAACACATACATTAATACTCAGATGTAGTTCTCTTTTTTCTATTTAATTTCATAATTTTTCTAATTGAGAAGTATTATTTCCTTTCCTTTCCACTCATCTTCCTTCCCATGAACAATTTAAAAATAGATAGAGAAAATTCTCAACAAATATACATAGCCAAGCAAAACAAATTCCTGCATTAGTCATGTCAAAAATAATGTATGTCTCTGTCTTTTAAGATCATTAGATGGCACTCTTGAAGGTTGTTCATTTCACTGTCAGAGAGGCATCATGGCAAAAAAAGGAAGAGCTCCACATTACCAGAACTGGCTTCGAATCTTGACTTTGATACTTAGTACTAGTGTGACCTTGGGCAATCACTTAACTCACTGAGGCCTCAATTCATTAATCTGTAAAACCAGCCTAGATGGCTTTTAAGGTCCTTTCCAGTTCTATACTCATGATGCTATGATATAACAAGATGTTGAGCTATTCTTCATGAGACAATCAAGCATATAAACTCAACTCCTTACTAAGACTTTGTTTAGTAAAGGCTTTTACCTTTCTTTGTATTTTTTGTACATAGTATGGTGCCTTGAACACTGTTGTTGTTCAGTTACTCAGTTATTCTATTTTTCTATTTTATTCTAAATTGTTCTAAATTATTCTATTATTTTATTATTTAGTAATATTGAACTCCTTGTGACTCTGTGGACCATATTGTCCAAGGGATACCTGTGGTATTATGGGACGTGCTTCAACGTAGTGTCCGGAGCTTTGGGTCTCTACTTTGGCCATAGCACATGGAAGATTCTCATTGGCATAGACTAATGATACAACAGTGAATTCTATGAGGCTCCTTAAGTGGTTCCAAACTATTCTCTTATTGAAATGGAACACATTACAATAGGCATCAGTCACAGAATAATTGGGTTTAAAACTTGCTTCTCAGGGTAACTAGGTAGCACAGTGGATAGAGTGCCAGAGGATCTGGGTTCAGATCTTGACTCAGATATTTCCTAGCTATCTGACCCTGGGCAAGTTACTTAATCCCAATTGCCTAGCCCTTGCCACTTATCTGTCTTAGAACCGATGTTAATGCAGAAGGTAAGGGTTTAAAAAACAAAACAAAGCTTATTTCTGATGACAGCAATAACTCTGGAAAATAAACACCGGCAACTTTTGGAAAAAAAAGGTGGCATTGAACAGCAGTTCTCAAAATGTGGTCTGAAGATCCCTGGGGTTTACCAATTTGGGGATCTACAAGGTCAAAACTGTTTTCATAGTAATCCTAAAATATTCTAACTTTTAGAATATGACATTGATACATCATAATTTGATAAATAGTGAAAAATGTAAGCCACACAAACAACAGCTCTTAAGGGGTTCTCAATAATTTTTAGAATGCAAAAAGGTCCAGAGACTAAAATTTGAATATTAGTGACATAAAGTTTTCAAGGAATTGTCTAATAGAGGAGCACTGGACTAATAATGATGATGAAATTTATTATATCGCACCTCCTCCTGTACACCAGTCATTATGGAAGTGCTTTACAAATATGATCTCATTTGATCCTTACAATAACCCTGGTATGTAGGTGTTATTATTATCCCCATCTTACAATTGAGCAAACAGAGGTTAAATGACTTACCCAAAGTCACACAGTTAATAAGTGTCAGTGTCAGATTTGAACTCAGGTCTTCCTGACTCCAGGTCCATTGTTCTATCCGCTGAGCCAGCTAACTATCTCATTTGGGTTTGGAGTCAGAGGACCTGGGTTCAAATCCCAAGGCTGTTAGTTATTACATGTGTGATCTTGGGAAAGGTAGCATGGGAAAGAGCATGATCTTAGAGGAAGAGGGTATGAATTCACGTCTTAGTTTTGCCATTTACTCCTAGTGGAATCTTGGACAAGTCTCTTTATTCCTCTTGGTCTCAGTTTCCTTAAATAATGAGGTGAATGAATCAGATGGCCTCCAAAGTCCCTTCTAGCTCTAAATCTATTATTCTATTCCATAGATCTTAGTTTCTTCATTTGTAAAAATAAGAACATGGATTTTCAAAGCCCCTTAAATGTCTTAATCCATAATACCATGAAAGTGATGAGTCTCTAATTTTGAATTGAGAAAAGGGATTTCTATTTTTAAAATGAGTAGACCACACTTTGTGTCTACCTAAAGAAATCTGTATCTGTAGAGATAATGAGAGAAAATAATTTGGAAAGAATTGGGTCCCCTAAATTGGGACAAGATCTAAACCAGGGCTTCTTAACCTGAGGTCTGTGAAGTTTTTAAAGTCATATTTTGATCATGATATCCTCTGTAATGGTATATATTTTCTTCTATAAATCTTGAAACATTCTGAGAAGGGGTTTCACAGGTGGCATCAGTCTGACAAAAAGGGTACATGGCACAACCAAAGATTAAGAATCAATATCCTATAAACATTTCCTTGGAGCAAAGGGGCTTATTTGAAATGACTGATCAGATACTTTCAAGTAGGGGGGAAAGCTGGCTTCTAAGTAGGGAAGTCTTGAGATTTCCCACTATGGAGAAATCAGCACAGGACGGTGTGGCAGAGAGGTGAGATCACTTGCCAGGTCATCAGAGAAGGTTTCTCTTTCAGCCATCTTCTTACAAAAGCTGGTTGTGATCAATGGTGACTCTAAATCTCCTTTTACTATTGTTTCTGACAACAGAATCTGATATTTCCCCGTGGATATCTGCTGTGTCTGTATATATACACATATGTACATAAATGTGTATTTGTACATCTGGGTATGTTTGGGTATATATATATAACTCTTAGCTTATTTCATATCATATATACTTTTAAATGTGTGTACGTATCTACACATACACACTGTAAAAAAGATGGGCACACCAGGGATGTTAAAATATAATCTAAATGGTTGTGGGTACACACACTGGGTTGAAGGAGAGACTGGACCAGGATAGGGAGACCAGAGTACACAGCTAAGCTGCTGCTAACTGACAAAAATGGCTGTTGGCCAACTGTCACCACTAGACCAGAGTCTTTGAAACCAGCAGGCAAGGTAAAAGGTTTAAATAGTTTTAATTATGTTCAACTAAAATAAAGGTGGGATAGGGAATTCTACACTAAAACCTAATGAGCAAAACCACAGGGCAAGGGGGAAGACTTAACTTCTCTAATACTAATTGACCTAGGCCAGGCTGAGCATAAAGGAGCTGTTCTGGAGTCTCTGGGGGGCTGCTTCAAACCTGGTTCCAGCCAGGTTTGACCAGCACAGCTAAAGGGCTGAGGGTGGCTTTGAGGGTTTTCTCACGGTAATCCACAGATGATCTTAGGATGTCAAAAGCCAAGGTGGTCCAAGGTACCCAAATAGAGCAAGTGTGCTTGAGATGCTGTCCACCAGATCCCAAACTCCTCCTCCACCTGGTGCTGCTCTGAAGTTCTTGTCCCCTTGCTAGATGCCACCACCACACAGTATCCCAGGCAATCAGGATACAGGGTGTTCTTAACACTGAGATCTCCCAGGGCTAACAACAGTTTGTGCCAACCACTAATGGAGTCTCTCTCAGGGCACAAGCAGCTACTTCCTGCTCCCTCATTCCATCTTGGAATGCTCCAGCTCCAGCCCTTCCTGCTAGGTACATCCTTAATACTTAATTAATTACCAACTAATCTTCCTCACAACAACACGTACATATAATATATATACACATAGCACAGGGCCTTCTACAAATAATATATATAAGTATATAATAAGCCATTTTATATGTGAGTATACACACATCGTATTAAATATATATAATATATCATAATATATTATATTAGTATGTGCATATTAATATGCACATATATGCTATATAATATGTTTGCATATATTAATATGCAAATATTATATATTATGTTATTGTGTATATATCAACATGTACGCATGCTATATATTATTGCATGTATATTAGCATGCACTTATATTATTGTGCATATTATATGTGCATGATATATGTTACATATTATACTATCATGTGTATAGTAATATGCATATGTTGTTGTGTGTATTAATAGTCACATATAGTATATGATATGTTATGTTATTGTATGCATTAATATGCACATATATTCTATGTTATTTTATGGTATATATTGATATGCATATATATGTTATATATCATATTATATGCATGTTAATATGCACATATAAATTTATATTAATGACTGGGAATTAATACATATGTATTGATATATGATATGCAGAAGTAAGGGACTATGGGTATTGATATTTTTTGCTCTATTGCTTCTTTTCTCTTTCTTTTAAAAAATATTGTTAGAAATGACAGGTTCCTAAGAATGGAAGGGACATATTCAGAAATGGAGATATATTATATATATATATACATATATATACATATATACATATATATATATCATATAAAAATAAAAAATTGGTGAAAATAAGATTTTTTAAAATCTCATTGTCCAATTGACTCCAGGACTGTCCACATAGAAAATTAAGCATCTTTGCAGCTAAGCCCACTTTTTTAACACCAAACTTGGAGGCTTAGAGGAGTCAATAAAAGCAACTTTACCATCTGCCTGATATAAGTACTATAGGAGAAAAGACAAATTGTTATTTTCCAAGTTGGAGGTACAGATGTTTTCTTTTCAGGCAAATCATTTGGCCTGAAGGTTCTCATCTACTTCTCCTACTCCATCTCACCTTTTACCTCCTTCAGAGAAGAACTATATTATGTTCCCCTCTTAGGTTTAACATTCATGACTCCCATCTACATAATGCCCAAGTTGTTCTGAAAAGGGGAAAATTTGGACCATAAATCTATGCCTGACAATTAGTTTGAATGATGTTTTTCCATTGTATTCTTGTTTTGTTTTATTTTAAACCAAAATGACTCATGCTTTTGTATTCCCTTAGGAGAAGTCTTAAATTTCTTTCCCAAGATTAGAGATTCTTAAGTTGGGGCTCCCAGACCCCCAAAGGGTTTATGGATAGAGTTCAGGGAATCCGTAACTTTGGATGGGATAAGAATTCTATCTTTATTCTCATTCTCTTCTAACTAAAATTTAACATTTCCTTTAATTATTTTAAAACACTTTTCTGAAAAGGAGATCCATAGGCTATACCAGATTTGACATCAGGGTCCATCACACAAGGAAAGTTATGAGTCCCTGCCCCGGCCGATTAGGGATGCAAAGGACAATTCTTCTTAATCTCATTCCTCACATATCTCCCCATTACAAAGTCCATTCTGGTTATGTCTGAGAAGTTTCCTGCTAATCCCTTACATGGTGTGTGACACAGATTGCAGTTGAAGACACAGAAAAGCTGTTCAGATGGATGGTTCTGGTATTGACCTTGCTGTAAAGGCAGAGGAGATAACACTAAATTTCAATTTAGTGAAGGTCATTCTTCAGTGGACTAAGGTAATATGGCCCAGTTGCTTTGCTTTCTGGTGGTCTAACTTAATGCAGGGATTATGACATTGGGTAATATACTAACCCTCACTTATTCTGTTTCCTTGTCTCTAAAATGGGGGTGATGGTACTTTTTCTATCCACTTTACCAGATTGTTGTGCTCAAAGCATTGTTTACTATTATCAATTGATCACCAAGCACCTATTAAATACTGACTATTTACAATAGGCTCTTGGCATACATTTAGAATAAATTTAAATATTTTTAAAAATAAATGTGAGACTATTAAATATAAAGTTAGAAAGGGAGAACAATGGAAGTTAGGATTAGGAAGTAAAGGGATTCCTAACCTAGAATCCACAACCCAGTATTGTTTTTGTTTTTTTAATTTTGATGACTGATATTTTAATAAAACCATTTTCCTTGGTAATCCTATGAATCTTATAGTAAGCAATATCCTGAGAAGAACCTTATACTGAGAATGACTCATAGACTTAACCAGAATGTCAAAGGAACCATGACACCAAAAAGTGACAGGAGTGGTTGAGCTGAGTCTCAAAGGAAATAAGGAATTTCATGAGGAAGAATTGGAGGAGTGCATGCTAGACAGAGGGGAGGCCAGCACAAAGACTTGAATAAGCTAAAAGGTCAGTTTGGCTGGATATCGCAATGTAGGAAAGAAGGTAATGTGTAATGAGCCTAAAATGATGGTCTGAGATTAAGTAAGAAGGGGTTTGATAATAAAAAAATAGCTTATATTATTTGTAAAAATTGGGGCTCTGTTCATTAGGGCTCTATCTAATTCTAAAATTCTTTCATTCAGTGACCATTGACAAAATATACAGGACATTTTAAACTTTACTATTCATTGTGCTAGATAGATAGAACAGAACAAAATACTAACAATGTATTAGATCATTGCAACAATGGTAATAATCCTAATTGGTTAGGCAACCGAAGCGGCAGAGTGGAACCAATTTCTAAACCTAAGAAGCCAAGTTTATGGAAACCACTGACTAGCCTACAGAGAATTTGGAGGGTGAAAATGCCCACTGGGGAAGGAGTCAAGAGACCTGTATTTTTGTTGTCTTCCAGTGACCCGCTTTGTGATCTTGGCTAAGTCATTTTCCATTTATAGACCTTATAAGGTTCCTCATATAGAAAATGATGAGATTGGATCTGTTGGCTACTAAAGAAGGTCCCTTCTGGGTCAGACAACTTTTGAGTTTATAAGATCAGATTTAATGCAGATCCCACTCTCCCTCCCATCTTTCGCTCCTCTCCAGGCACCATTTCCACAGGAAGCCCGGGGCACAAGGGTTACAAGCCTGACGGGAACCCATTTTGCTCCGGTCAGCAGATCAGTCTGTAGTCTGCCTCAGGGATGGCAGTTAGCACCAATGGTGCTAGACACGGAGACATGTTTTACTTGAGACAAACTGTTTACGAAGTGTGGATTGTAGGGGCGAGTGCCAGCAGTACCGCTGCTGGGCACCCGGCAGGCACTGCCATCCATCAGGCTGTCAGGCTCTCCGGGGCTGCTGGAGTGTAAATTAATCTGGAGGCAGCCACTCCACTGCCTAATTCTCTCTCATTGCTCCCTCCAAATATGTTTGTGGTTGAAATATTGCTCCAGGCCCTTGGGATAGCAAGCCAGGGAATGCAGGAGCTGTCTCCTTCTGGCTTCAAAGGTACTCAGACTTTCCTTTACACACATGGCCCCAGAACCAGCCCTATTAGCTCTGGCAATTTGCTATTTGGGGCATTGGGCCAATGGGGGAGGCACTGACTATGACCTATCTTAGTTTTTAGAGAAGACTGGAAGATGGAGATCAGGGAACTGGAGCAGAACCAAATAGCTCAGTCTGGTTGATAATAGGGCCCCAGATTAGGAAGCAAGAGACCTGGGTTCCAGTATCAGCCCTGACATTATATACTGGGACGTTGGCCACCATATAACCTTTCTGATCTTTAGTACTCTCACCCATAGAAAAGGAATAATATTAATTTAAACAATAATAGATCTGATTTTTATTATCATAGAAACATTGATCTAGAGGTAGATGGATCTTAGAGGCCATCAAGTCCAACCTCCTCATTTTACAGGAAAAAAAATCATTTCTATTAAAACTGCTGCAGGAGAGCAAGGATTACATATCTCATCCTACCCCATTTGGCTCTCCTATAATGGATCTCTATGTTTTGAATGCTTTTTATTCCATGTGACTTGGAGATTATGAGTATTTGGTATGGGGACATTTATAAAATATGTGTTACCTAGTATTTTTATGGAATAATGTTTATAATTAAGCAATCAGAAGCAAAGTTTCAATGGCTTCCTTCAAATCTTGTCTAAAATTCCACCTTCAAAAAGCTGTTCCTGATTCCTTTTAATGCTGATCCTTTCTCTCTGTTGATAATCTTTAATTTATCCTGTATGTATCCAGTGGCCCAGTGGAAAGAACACTGGGGTTGGAGCCAGGAAGACTCATCTTTCTGAGTTCAAATCTGGCCTTAGTCACTAATTAGCTATGTGCTGGCAAAGTCACTTAACATTGTTTGCCTCATTTTACTTATCTGTAAAATGAACTGGAGAAGGAAATAGCAAATCATTCCAGTGTCTTTGCCAAGAACACTCCAAATGGGGTCACAAAGAATCAGACATGACTGGGCAACAAATATTTTATTTACACATTGTGGTTTTCATATTTTCTCCCCCATTAGGCTATGAGCTCCTTGAAAGTAGGGACTGTCTTTTGTCTCTTTGTACCACGTAGTGCTTACCATCCATCCATGAACTTATAGCCAATAGCAAATACTGATATGATGCAATGGGAAAAACAGAAGATTTGAAGTTGGAGAATTTAGGCACAGAGTCTGATTCTGTCACCTTATAACTGTGACTTTGGAATAGTCACTTGACCTCTATGGACTCAATTTCTTTACTGTAAAACATGTGAAGAGTGCAGAGTAGGTGATATTTAAAGTCCCTTCCAACTCTATACAATGATCTCATGATTTTCTTACATGTGAAAACAATTTTAATATGTATTTTCTTTAAAATTTTGAGTTCCAAATTCTTTCCCTCATTTCCTTCCCTCAGTAAGCAATCGATTGTAAATTTTACATGTGCAGTAGTGCAAGACATTTTCCATATTAATCAAATTTTGTGGAAGAGATCTCTAACAAAAATAAAAGAAGAAAGTGAAATATAGTACGTTTCAATCTGCATTCAGATTCCATCATTTCTTTCCCAGAAGGCAGATAGCATTTTTCAACATGCATCTCTGGGATTGTCTTGGATCACTTGCTTGCTGAAAATAATTAAGCCATTCACAGTTGTTCATCAAAAACTATTGCTGTCACCATGTACAAAGTTTTTCTGGTTCTCCTCACTTCACTTTGTTCATGAAAGTCTTTCTAGATTTTTCCAAAATTATTCTGCTCATCATTTTTACAGCACAATAGTATTCCATCACAACCATATACCAGTTTGTTCAGTCATTCTTCAACTGATGAACAACCCCTCAATTTCTAATTCTTTGCCACCACAGAAAAATTTGTTATGAAAATTTTTGTAGATGTCATGATTTTAAAACAAGGACCAATGCTAACCATGCCCAGGACAAACTCCAAGAAATACTCAGGTCTTCAGAATTCCTAGGGAAAAGTTTTATTGTTGAGTCATTTTCCAACTCTCAGATCCTATTTTGGGCTTTCTTGGCAACAATACTAGAGTGGTCAGTCATTTCCATCTCCAGCTCATTTTACAGATGAGGAACTGAGGCAAACAGAGTTAAGTGACTTGCTCAGGGTCACATAGCTAGATTTGAATTCAGGAAGATGACTTGTCTTTATTCTAAGTCAAGTGCTCTGTCCATTGTACTACCTAGCTGCCCAGGAAAAGGTAGATTAGAGGATATATATAGGAGAGGAGCTGCCACTATAGTATATGTTTGTGGTTGAAACACTACAGTATATGTATTTAAACATATACTGCCACTACAGTATATATATTTAAACAGTAATAGATCTGATTTTTATTATCATAGAAACATTGATCTAGAGGTAGAAGGATCTTAGAGGCCATCAAGTCCAACCTCCCTCATTTTACAGGAAAAAAATAATTTAAAAACAGTATATGTTTAAATACATATACTGTAGACTTCATTTTATGCCACTATTATAATCTTGAAAATTTGTATATGAATAAAAAATTTCAGAATCATGGAATGTAAGAATTGGAAAAGACTTAAGAGGTCATCTAATCTACTCTCCTCCTTTATAGAGAAGGGAACTGAGATCCAGCAAGGTAAAGTAATTTTCCTAAGGTCACACATCATCTAAGTAGCAAAAAATCTATTTAAAATGACACATTCATTTAAAATGCACCAGGAAAAAATGGGTATATGATTTAAACATAAAGAATGATATTATAAGTAAATTAGGGCAACATAGAATAGTTTAGCTATCAGATCTATGGAGAATGGAAGAATTTATGACCAAGCAAGAGCCTGAGAACATTATAAGATGTAAAATAAATAATTTTGATTATATTACATTTAAGAGGTTTTGTACAAACAAAACCTTTTGCACCCAATATTAGAAGCGATGCAACAGACTGAGAAAAAAATTATAACAAATTTCTCTGATAAAGGTCTCATTTTTCAAATATATAAAGGCCTAAGTCAAATTTACAAACATACAAGTCATTGTCCAATTGATAAATAGTCAAAGATATGAATTGGCAGCTTTGAGATAAAGAAATCAAGGCTATCAATAATCATATGAAAAAAGTCCTAAATCACTCTTGATTAGAGAAATACAAATTAAAGCAACTCTGAGGTACCATCTTACACCTATCAGATGGCCAATATGACAGTAAAGGAAAATGATAAATGTTGGAAAGGATGTGGCAAAATTGTGACATTAATGCATTGCTGCTGGAGTTGTGAACTGATACAACCATTCTGGAAGGCAATTTGGAACTATGCTCAAAGGGCTATAAAAGAATGCATACTTTTTGGTCCAGTAATAGCACCACTAGGTCTAGAGCCCAAAGAGATAAAAAATGGGAAACGACCTGTTTGTACAAAAATATTTAAAGCTGCTTTCTTTGTGGTGGCAAAGAGTTGGAAACTAAAGGGGTGTCCTCATTTGGGGAATGGCTAAACAAATTGTGGTATATGATGGTGATGGAATACTATTGTGCTATAAGGAATGATGAACAGGATGACTTCAGAAAGAGCTGGAAAGACCTACATGAACTGATGCAGAATGAAATAAGCAGAACCAGAAGAACATTGTACACAGTAACAGCAATATTGTGGAATGACCAAATGTGATTTAAACAGCAATACAATGATCCAAAATAATTCTGAATTTCAGTTTTATGGAAAAAATGCTATCCACCTTCAGAGAAAAAAACTGTTGGAATAAGAATGCAGATGGAAGCATGTGATTTAGGATTTTAGTTTTGTAAGATTATTCATTTACAAAATGAATAATATAATATAGAAACATGTTTTATATGATGATACATGTATAACCCAGATTTAATTTTTTGCCAGCCTTGGGAGGATGGTGGGAAGAAGGGACAGAGAAAGTATGGATTATAAAATTTCAGGAAACTCATATGGAAATTTGTTATTAAAATAAATAAATTTTAAAAAATAAAAATAAAATTCATTGGGAAACTTTCTACTTAAAGTGATCCTATTATGAATACTTTTTTAAGGTAAATAATTGCCCCCAATTGAGTTTAAAAGGAAATCCAGATTTTTGTGAACTTGGCTATTCTATTTCAATTAAATCCAGCAATCATAGATCCTTAGAGGTTACCTGGAGCAACCTGAGAAATATTGCAAAAATCTTTTCTATAGTTAATCTGAAATGGCTTTTGGCCTTTGCTCGAACAGACCCAATTAGCTCATGATTAGAAAGTGACTTCTAGAAGGCTAATATGTGATTCAATGGTTTGAAAGCCAGGCCTAGGAACAGAAAGAAGATCCTGGGTTCATATCTAGCCTCAGACACTTCCTAACTGTATGACTCTGGGCAAGTCACTTGCTGAGCTCTTATTGTTGTTCTGCCTTAGAATCAAAACACAGTTTTTGTTCTATGATGAAAAAGAGAGAGAGAGAGAGAGAGAGAGAGAGAGAGAGAGCGAGAGAGAGAGAGAAGGATGGAAGAAGAAAGAAAGAAAAGGAAGAAAGAAAAGAAAGGAAGGAAAGAAGGAAGTTCTAATATGGAGCCAAAATTTACCTTCCTATAACTTCTACCCTTTAGTCCAATTTGGAACTTCATTTCCCTTTTGAGGATGCTTGTCATGTAATTTAGCTGATGTTAACCATATCCAAATGTTCTTGGGAATAGCCCTGAGCCCCACATCCCTCTGCTAGGAATGACCATGAGTATTCTGATCCCTGGCTCCAAGGGTATACCTAGTGATCTTGCTCATGGCCCCTTGCTCATCTTAGAAAAGGTGTCTGGAAGCAGGGGGTCATAGTTTCGCATCTGGAGGACAAAGAGGTGTATCACCTCTTAACTGACCTACCACTTTAGCCTCTTTCTGAAAATCAAATCACTTGAACCTCCTCTTCTCTGCCCCCTCCCCAGGTGGAAGAGAGGAAGACATAAGGCCCCATAGAATGTCAGCACTGTATGCACGCCACGTGTAAGCCTGCTCAGTTAAACATATGGATTCTCTTTTAAACAAAGCATTCCTAGAGGCACAGTTCCTTTACTCCCTCCAAAACCTCCCCAGGCGGCCACGGAGTCCACTTTATAGCATGAGTTTAGCTGCATAATTAAATCCAAAGCTGCAACTTTATGAATCTGAATATCCAAGTTTTCCTGCAAAGAGGAGAAAAATAACAGATGCTCTGGAGCAATAAACAAATTGAATCTATAACCTTCTCTTTTTGTTGCTACCCTGCAGAAAGAGTGCCTGTCCAGGGAAGCCTTATTTGGAGGGCACAGATTACAACATCACCAGAACAAGCAGTGGCCCTTCTTTTTCTTTTTTAGTATTTCTAGTACTTATCTCAGTGCCTGGCACACAGTAAGTAATTAGTATGTTTTTACTGATTAGCTGATTTTTAGTTATTATATGGCTCTGAGTTATGGAACATGACAGTCTCCAAACAACTGAAAGTAACAATCACTTAAAAAGTGAAGAGAAACACATTATGAGCAAGAGCTAGCTACCATGCATTGGAAAAATAGATTTAAAAAAGAAAAATAATGTAAAAGATGTCATTGAAGAGATGTTTGAATGAAAGAGAAGATGAACTGGCCACATGGTGAGGATGAGAGAGGAACTGTCTGCAGCTCATCTGTACAATTTAAGGCAGAGCAGGCAATGGACCCAACATCAGATCCTGAAGGCACCCACACACTATATAGCCCACATTGCCCACGGACTCCAGCCTGATGGTTTCTACTCTTTGTACCTTATTTAAGGGGGGCCTCTGCTTTAGCACCAAAGCCTTGACATGCTTAATGTTGAAGTGAACAGCAGAGAGGAGGCATTTCTGGGACTGATATGGGCAACTTTACATACACACACACACACTCACACACACACACACACACACACACACACACATCTTCAACTCAAGCAACCTTTAAGAGAAAATGAGGGGGTCAGCTAGGTGACTCAATGGATAAAGAGCCAGGCCATTGCCTAGCCCTTACCACTCTTTGGCCTTGAAACCAATACATAGTATTGACTCTAAGACTGAAGGTAAGGGTTTGAGAGAGAGAGAGAGAGAGAGAGAGAGAGAGAGAGAGAGAGAGAGAGAGAGAGATAAGACAGACAATCCCTGCCTTCAATCTGTTGCAATCTAAGAGGGAGAGATAAGGTTCAAAAGAAAGCTTAAAGTGGAGGGGTGCTGGATGGAAAATGAAGAAAAGGCTGGCAAGGGATCCCTCTTTAAATGGAGGTTCTTGGAAGAATATTGGTTTGGAAAATTGACTTTTTTTTAGAGAGATGTGTGTGAAGAAGTACATACCTGTAGATGTGTTCAACACCACATGTACATTGGTGTACATACTTGCAAATACAGACAAGAGCATTTTCTTTTGCCTTTCTTCTACCAGGTATATTAGAGGATATCAGTATTCTTAAAGGCACAATAATAAAATATATTCTACATCTAATAAATTCTATATAAATAAATACATATANGAAGGTAAGGGTTTGAGAGAGAGAGAGAGAGAGAGAGAGAGAGAGAGAGAGAGAGAGAGAGAGAGAGAGAGAGAGAGAGAGAGATGACAGACAATCCCTGCCTTCAATCTGTTGCAATCTAAGAGGGAGAGATAAGGTTCAAAAGAAAGCTTAAAGTGGAGGGGTGCTGGATGGAAAATGAAGAAAAGGCTGGCAAGGGATCCCTCTTTAAATGGAGGTTCTTGGAAGAATATTGGTTTGGAAAATTGACTTTTTTTTAGAGAGATGTGTGTGAAGAAGTACATACCTGTAGATGTGTTCAACACCACATGTACATTGGTGTACATACTTGCAAATACAGACAAGAGCATTTTCTTTTGCCTTTCTTCTACCAGGTATATTAGAGGATATCAGTATTCTTAAAGACACAATAATAAAATATATTCTACATCTAATAAATTCTATATAAATAAATACATATATATAAATAAATAAATTCTAAATCTAATAGATATAAAAGAAGGAGGTGTTGGCTTCCAAATGTAGTATAAATATGATTGTGGGCACCCACATGAGAGTACTGCCAAGATGCATAGAAGACCATTGGATGTATCCTCTGTCCAACACATATTCTTCTCAGTTGGCTGTCACTGCTATATTTGCTTTTTTATCTTTTTTCCACATGCCAGAGCCTTCCATCTATACCATATGTCTATAGAACCATTAAAAGTAGAAAACCAAAGGTTTCTGAAACTTTTTCCTCCAGAGAGAATCTGTTTAGACTATTGGAGTATACTTCAATTCAGGATTCAGAACAAATGGCCAAATTAATAACTGCAGTTCACAGAAATATAGCACTTTTAAGTATTTACTCACTGGATGACCATGACTTATTTGACCTAAGTCTGCTTCCTCATCTATAAAAGGGGTACAATATACCCAAAGCATTTATTAACAGGATTGTCACAAGGATCACAAAGATAAGGTATGTCAAGAATTTTGAAAACCTTAAAGCACCATATAAATACCAGTTGTTGTCATTATACATAAAATAAATTATAGGAAGCAAGGCATTTTCATGGAATTACTGGTAGAGGTAAGTAGTAACTAAGGTAGCTTTTTACCCTATTGGATAGAACAAATCATGGAGAGGAGCAGATGGAAAAAGCTTTTGCCATGTTTCTTTTGGGCTTTCGACCATGAGGAAAGGAAGCAAAGAAAATTAAGAGGAAGCAACGGGGCTGGGCCTGAGCTAACTAATACACACATGGAAATAATGAGTCGTCTAGACCCTTTGAAGCCTCACCATCAGAAAGAGGCAAAAATGAGGTCTCTGAGAGATTGAGTGGTTAGATAAAAGCAACGTTAGAGCCTTTTCCAGTTTAGAACGAGCCCCCAAGTTATGGCAGGAAACTAGCTCTAGTGAAGAGAACAATAGAAATAGTGAGTGCTCATGTTATAGCTCCATATCCCCAAAGACTAGGGGATCATGTGAGCTTAAAGAGTCTTCAGGACTCTTGACATTAAGGGATTATTCAGAATAAATGGGCAACCAAAGGTTGTTTGGAACAATTGATAAAAAATAAAATTGGCATGAGCAGAGCACCACATCATACCCAACTCTTCTATTTCTTTCTTTCCTTTTTTTAAACCTTCACCTTTTATCTTGTTATTATTTCTAAGACAGAAGAGTAGTTAAAGGCTAGACAATTGGTGTTAAATGACTTGTCCAGGGTCATATAGCTAAGGAGTTTCTGAGGTCTTCTTGACTCCAGGCCTGGCACTACCTAGCTGCTCTTAAGTCTTATATGTCTTTTTTAAAAACCATTACTTTCTGGCTTAGAATTAATAAGAAGTTCTAAGACAGAAAGCAGTAAAGGCGAAGCAGTTGGGAATTAAATGATTTGCCTAGGATCACACAGCTAGGAAGTAGATCTGAACCCAGGACCTCTTGTCAACAGGCCTGGCTCTATCCACTGAGTCACCCAACTGCTCCTCAAGTGTAGAATTTATTTATTTAATTTTATTTTTTTTTTAACCTTTACTTTCCATCTTAGAATCAATACTTTGTATTGTGTCCAAGGCAGAAGAGTGTTAAGAGCCAGGCAATGGGGGTTAAGTGACTTGCCCAGAGTCACATAGCTGGGGAGTGTCTGAGGCCAGGTTTGAACCCAGGACTTCCTGTCTCTAGGCTTTCAATCCACTGACCCACCCAGCTGCTCCCTAGCTCCTTTTTATATTGCTTTTAACAATGTAGCCTGGTAAAGTTGCTGACCAGGCCTGCTTGCAACGAGTGATACCATCACTAGCCTCACCTTCGTTTTGTCAGAAGTTACAGGTCATGCATAAAACCCCTCTCCAACCTCTTTTTTCAACTGTCCTGTTTTCTCAGAAAAAAAAATATAGCAATTGTATCATTATTTTTCTTAATGTACCTATTTTTTTCTCCAGAGTTTTCATTTGGGGGTTGTGGCCTGTATTCAAGGGTGGCCTGTATTTCAGCCAATGTGGTATAATTCTATGGAAAGAGCATATTTGACTAGATAGTATACACTAGTTCTGAAGCATCAGTTATGCATTCCTGGAGTAAGTGTACACAGAAGTCCTCTACAACTCTCCATGGTACCACCATCCATCTAGTGGCAGCTTCCAGAAATCAGAAAGAGAATCTTAGGAGGAAATAACCAACCTCAAAAGGCTGTGCCTTACAAATCAAGCCTATTTTAGTAATGTCATATGTTACACATGATGACAACAATGGGATCATAGAACCAAAGATTTCGCAGATAAAGCCACCCTGTTTCCTGAGAAACACATAATCAATGAATAGCTTTGGCCCCAAGCTTGATAACAGGTAATACCTAAATAATCAATAACTACTTCAGAACCATGCCATAGTATCATTAAAAAATTTCAATTTGGAAAAGGCTTTCATAATCATTAAGTCCAGCCTTAGGATTTTATAGATGACAAACCTGAGGGCCAAAGTGGAGAAGTAACCTATTTGCTGTAGAGCACACAAATCTTATAACCAAGAATTCAGGACTCTTTCCACTACCCATATGAATAAATTTCTTTGTATAAATAAAGAAAATTGCCCAATTGGAAAACCATTTTTGAGGTTATTTGTTAAAGCATCTTGTTAGTGAGGTGGCACAGAGCATAGAAAACTGGGCTTGGAGTCAGGAAGGCAGTTCAAATCCCACTTGAAATACCTACTTAACGGTGTTTCCTTGACCAGGTGACTGTACCTTTCTGTGCCTCAGTTTGATCACCTGTAAAATGAAGATGTGGCATCTACCATTCAAGATTGCTGGGGAGATTTAAAAGAGATAATTTATGTTTTAAAAACTAGCAAATCATAAAGTGCTACATCATTACTAGTTATTGTTAATATTACTGCTATTATGGTAGGGTAAAAGTTATCTTGCACATTATATCTTAAAGTTTCATCATGATGATAATGGTCATGGTGATGATAATGGTGATAATGGTGGCAATGATGGTAATGACAATAGTGTTAGTGATGATGATGATGGTCGTGGTGATGATAATGGTGATAATGGTGGCAATGATGGTAATGGCAATAGTGTTAGTGGTAGTGATGGTAATGGTGATAGTGATGATGGTGATGATGATGATGATGGCAGTATTGGTGGTGGTGGTAAAGATGCTTTTACACTCACCAAGAACTCTGTGCTTGGCATAGTCCTTCTACAGCTGTCATCTCATTTGTTCATCACATCATTCTGGCATTTCCCCCCTTTCTTCCCAGCCTCTTTCTAAATGAGATTTCCATTAAATATTTCTTCTTGATCTTTATACTTTTTTTAGCAGAACAAAACAATACCACTTCAATAGATTTAATGAGTATTTTTATCAATTTCTAAACAGGGAAATTTGAGAGTAAATTCAGTGGACTATTTGTGAGCTTAGCACTGGGACAATGACAAGAATACGAATGACCCTGAAACTTATCCTGGTCCTTTGTAGGCTAGAGTAAGATACCATGACTCCCTCCAACTCAATGATTGATGTGCAAAGTTATCTAATTTTCATTTAGTCAGCCCCCTCCCCATGCTGTCACACACCACAGCCCCCATCCAGCCCTTCCAGAACTGAACATCTGTTCCTGGGTATAACATCCACCAATGTTGGCCTGACTGCACAAGGAGGGAAATGCCTTGGATTGGGTTCAATTTGGCTTTGGATATTGTCTGACTCCTTCTTTCCCCCACCGTTGACAATATATTTAGCTTCTTGTTAGAGTTACTGGTCAGTAGAAGGGTCTGTGTTAAACAGAAAACATGTCATAGCAGGATGATACATTGAGTAAGACTGCATGGGAATTTTTAATGAGCATCCTGGGTAATTAGTTGGGGGTTTTTAAAAAAATGAACAGATGCGCCACAGTAAAATGTGTTTTACCTCGCTGGGCCCCGGGGAGAGAACGTGTGTATGTTCTGCGGGTGTGCCTGTGCTTATATATCTTGATTGAACATCCAGTAGCACATTTTGCAAGGCCCAGGTAACCTGGCTAGGTTCCAGCATGGGTAATGACATTCTGCTTGAATTCCCCCTGCAGTGTCATTTGGTTACAAGGTTCTCCCTACTTTCCTCTTCAGATTGACTGTATGAAGTTGTTCCGGCTCTGTTATTAAAAACTCTGGTGGAAGAAGCCAGAAGGGACTAAGGTTCTGGGCTGAATTGATTCTTGTTCACATGCTATAAAGTGCTTTGGGATCTTAGGGATGAAAGGTTCCATGTGAATGTTGAACAAGGAATGGATACTCCTATGCAGCTGCGTTGAGCATCCCTTGTAAGGATAGTGGACACCACTGCCTTCAGCAAAGTTGGGGGAAGCAAAAGGCATTGTGGTACGTCATGGGGGAATGGCTGCTGCTGCCTTCTCAAGGATCCATATTTTCACCAGTTCTATGAAAATGGTGTATTGGACACGAAATATCTTAGAATTTTGGATAACATCCTTGAAGTTTCTCCTACCAAAGGATCCTGGATCAAAGAATAAAATGAGAATAGTAACATGATATCAAGGATAAAATATGGGTTTGGGAGTCAGAAGACTTGGATTCAAATTGTGGCTTTAATATTTACTAGCTACTGAAACTCGGGCAAGTCCATTGATCTCTCTGAGACTCAGTTTTCTCATCTGCAAATTACATTTTATGTACTTCAGGCAGGTTTTATGAAGAAAGTGCTGATTAACTTTTTAACTCTCTATTATGATTATGAGGGAGTGAGGGAGGCAGAAGGAGAGAAAGAGACAGAGACAGAGTGAGACCAAACCAGAGAAAAGAGAGGGAGAGAGACAGAGGAGTATGGTTAGACTTTTCAGAGAATTTAGTGCCTGGAATTACCATACATAGCATCGACTTTGCTTTATAAGTGAGAAAACTAAGGCCTAGAGATGAAATGATCAGTTTTCACTTGAAGATCATTCTGTAGAAAAGGGTCCCTTAGTTGGGACATAAGCCAGAGATGCCAAGTTATCCCTTTTGTATGTTGAGTGATGACCAATCAGCCTTTTATTAGCATCCTAGGTTCAGTTTGGGTTTAATTAGAATTAGGAGAAATTGGCAAGTATCCCAAAAAAAGGAACAATAAAAATGATGAAGGAAATGGTGGATCTTCTCCCCTACCATGCACACTCAAAATCTATCCTACATATTGCCAACAGAATAATTGTCCTTTTAAAGTACATTTTGATTCTATTGCTCCCTTGCTCAACATTTTTCATTGGTTCCCTATATACCTGCTCCTTCAGTTTTGGTTCCACAAGATGACATTCTGAACCCACAATCTGATCTCAAGCTATCTTTTTTTAGCTTTGTCTCTCATAATTTCTGTTAATACCAATTCCAGCCAAGCTGGTATTCTCATTCTACCCTGAATGTTCCCCACTTGTTCACACTGTTGTGGACTCCTTACTAAATCCAAGGGTTAGATGTAGAGCCAGAGAATCTCGGTCCAAATCTTGTCTGTGTCAGTTACTACTTGGGTAGCCTTGGGTAAATCATTTACCCTTTCTGGGCATCAGTTTTCTCATAAAAGGAGGGGGTGGGACTAAATGTACTTTACTTTTGTTTTCAGCTTTCTATCTATGATTCTATGTGATATGATTGTGACTCAATTTATTTGGGGGGGTCTTTTTTATTTTAATTTTAATATTCCTTCCATATTGGTCATTGTTGTAAGAGAACACTCAATCAAAACCAAAACTCCATAATAAAAACCAAAAATACACTGATGTGAAAGACAGTATGCTTTGATTTTTATCCATGCAACTCTAATAGTTCTTTTTCTAGAGGTGGATAGGTTTCCCTGTCAAAAGTTTTTTAGGATTGTCCTAGATCAGTGATGGTGAATCTTTTAGAGAGGCAGGCAATATCCTTAGGTACACGTGGAAAGGGGAGTGGAACAGCCCAGCCCTAATCCTAGTAACAAACTCTGGCAAACTCTATGCTGGGGCAACAATGGGCACACCCACAAAGAGGACTCTGAGTGTCCCCTCTGACACATGCCACAGGTTCACCACCATAATCCTAGATCATTGTATTGCTGAGAATAGCCAAGGTTTTACAGCTGAACCTCATACAACATTAGTGGTACTGTGAACAATGTTATCCTGGTTCTGCTTATTTCACTCTGTATCAATTTATGCAGATCATTTCAGCCTTCTCTGAAATCATCTTTCTTATAATTTTTTATAGCATAATAGTATTCCATTGCCAATATGTACCACAGTTTATTCAGCTATTCCCTAATTGTTGGACATCCCCTCAATTTCCAATTCTCTGCCACTACAAAAAGAGCTGCTATGAATATCTATATTTCTGTACAAGTAGGTACTGTCCCCTTTTTTATGATCGCTTTGGGATACAGACCCAATAATGGTGTTACAGTACCAAAGCCCTTTGGGTATAGTTCCAAATTGCCCTCCAGAATGGTTGGATCAGTTCACAGATCCACCAATAATGCATTAATATCTCACTTTTGTCACAACCTCTCCAACATTTATCACTTTCCTTTACTGTCATATTGCCAATCTGGTAGATGTGAGGTGGTACCTCAGAATTGTTTTAATTTGAATTTCTTTATTCAAGAGTGATTTGGAACATTTTTATATGATTATTGATGGCTTTGATTTCTTCATTTGAAAATTACTTGTTCATATCCTATGACCCCCATTTATAATGCTTTCATACTAATCCCAACTCCAAGTACAATGTGATACAGAAGAAATAGCACTGAACTTGAAGGAAGAAAGAGAATTTAAATCCTAGTTTTACCATGAGGCTACTCTCTAATTTAGAGCAAGCCATCCAATTCCTCTCTAAGCTTCAGTTTCTTCATCTGTAAAATGGACATAAAAGTGTTTGCACTACTGATCTCACAATGCTGGGAATATTGTATAAAACATAATTTCACAGTGTTTTTGGAAACATCATATGAAGCATAGGGAAGAAAGTATTTTGTAATCATAAAGTATTATATAATATCAAATAATTTCTCAGATTTAGATCCAGGGGATATGGAAATTAATTCTGGATTATGTTTCATTTTTAAGCCACATTTTCTTTAATGGTCTTACTGAAAAATTTAACACGTCTTGGTTCACCTGGTTCATCCTAAGGAGAAGGATGACAATATCCATGAGAGACCAATAAAAATTGGGAAGTAATCAGGAAATTT
Source organism: Gracilinanus agilis (assembly GCF_016433145.1). Classification (NCBI taxonomy): domain Eukaryota; kingdom Metazoa; phylum Chordata; class Mammalia; order Didelphimorphia; family Didelphidae; genus Gracilinanus; species Gracilinanus agilis. The sequence goes on from NC_058130.1 coordinate 168,120,668, forward strand.
AAAAGCTAGAATGGGATGGTGACACCAGGAGAAAGGCAGGTAGATATAGGAAGGATTGCCACTTCAGCAATTGTGAAATATAGGTCCAGGTGATACTGAAAAGCTAGAACAATGAAGATTCTGCTGTAATGTTTGGTTTCTTTCCTTCCTGGGAAAAGATGCTTCTATGAAAAAACCAACTGTAGTTACTTTGAGTAAGTTTAAATCTCTAGATTCTTTCAAATTGTATTCCAAGGTACTAAAAGAACTTGCAGATATGACCACAAGAACTACTGTTGGTAGTCTTGAAAGAATCATGGAAAATGGAAGAGTTGTCAGAAGACATTAGATGGACAAGTGCCCTCCTGATTTTCAAAAAGGGGAAAGCTATAAACTGGTGAGCTTGATATTGATCCTTGGCAAGGTTTTAGAACAGATTGCTAATTAGATGTCTTGTGACCATTTAGCAAAGAAATGATCACTAGGAGCCAGCATGGGTTCATTAAGAAGAAGATATGCCAAACTAACTTCATTTCCTTTTCTGAGTGGGTTATTAGACTAGTATACAGATCAGGGTAATGACAGATATAGTGAATCAGTAAAATAAGACATCTGGCCAAGTCTCTCATGATATCTTTGTTGACAATATGGAGAAAGAGGGGCTGGATTATAACTGTTGGGTGCATTTGTACCTTATTGAACACTGTGTCTGAGGAATATTAATTAGTAACAGCTCATAGAATGGAGTTGAGGGTTAGGGGACAGCAGGAACAACTTCTGCATATCATTTTCCCCACACATGTAACCCAAATTGGTGCCTTTTTTCTGTTATCTGGAGGTGCACCTTGGTTCAGAACCTTGAAGCTAGACTCCCAATCTAAATAGTTTTTCATCACCCAACTGGCCATATCCTTAGGGAATACCTCACTGACTGGGTCATCTTCCTTCTCTTCCCACCTTTCTTTCTTCTTTCCTCTTTGTCTTTTTCTTCCTTTTATTTCTCTCCTTTCTATTATCTTTTCCCCCTTTCTCTGTTTCCTTAAACTCTCTCCTTCTATCCCCTCTTTATTCTCTTTTCTTTCTTCTCATCTTTTCTCCCTTTATCTCCTCTTCAATTCCATCACTCCTCCTTTTGATTACTTTTCCTAAACTTCCTGTGTTCTTTCCTCTTGTCTTTTCTCTTTCTATTCCTCTCTCTTTCTTTCTCTTTTTTTTGTCACCTCTTCCTAGTCAAGGGAAAGCCTGTAAAGAAGATATTGGAACTTGGAATGGTGACCCCTATAGGAAACCCCTCAATTGCTTTTTCCCTATAATACCCCTATTGCCAAAGCATCTATATTGCCCTGGGAGAGTTTAATTATGGACAGGTCAAATCTGGACCCAGAGAAATAGCAAGGCCATAAGTTGGACACCTTGGTCTTCATTAACTTTTTTCTACTATAGGACAAATATCTGCAGAAGAATTTTATGGCTCCCTAGGACATTAGCAGTTTACTGGCCATGGTTTTTTGCTCTCTTCACTGAGTGTTTTTTCTCTCTCCAAATTAACTTTATGAATACCTTCTGATTTTTCTCATAGTTATTTCTGGAAACATGCCCCCTCCCCAGTATAAAACTTCCCTAACAATAACAACTAAGTTAAGGGGGAAAAAAACAACTCCCCATACAATACAATGACAATCTTGAGAAGACAGGTGGTTAACAGGATACTAGTGAAGACAAAAGGCAGGAAGGAAGGATGAGGTACTAAGTAAGGCAACAGTATAAGCTAGTGTAGACCTTGAATCAAGGGAACAATCCATTGTCTAACTATACAACTATCTATAGCAGGGGTCGGCAACGTATGGCTCTCGAGCCATATCTGGCTCTTTTGAGGGCCAGATATGGCTCTTTCTGCGGGAGCCATAAAGTCGATTTTTTTTCAGGCATTGTTACAGGAGCGGCACTGTGAGCACTGTACGGCTCTCACGAAATTACATTTTTAAAAATGTGGCGTTTATGGCTCTCATGGCCAAAAAGGTTGAGGACCCCTGATCTATAAGGTGCTAAGGCAACAATAATAGCCAGTGTAGACCAGGATATTTGACAATTAAAGGAAGGAGAAAAATAGAACAGGAATTTGAGTAGGCAGCTGGTTCAATCAAATAGGTTTTTTTTTTTAAAGGATAAGGTAAAAACTGAGTGTGTTTACTGACAAGAAACAGTGGAGCACCAAAGAATGAAGGTACTAGAGAGTAACAGAAGAATATGGTGAGAAAAACATCAGAGGAGACTATTAGGTTGGAATATTGTATAAATCTTCAGATATAGTCACTGTATTATATGGTTTTTATTTAATGTTTTCCTTTGTTAGAAGAGAAAATTTAATCTGAAGAAGGCACGCAATGACTATGATGTTAAAAATGCATTAATAAAATATTTGTGTGCTTTTTTAGGGTAAAAGCAAAACAAAAAGTCTACCTTCTTTTATGCTACCAGAAATATTGTTATGAACACTTTTCTTTTCATTATTTTCAAGGATTTAGTTTTCTCCCACAACTTACCTGACCTAGGATTACAGATTTAGGTCTGGAAGGGACCTTAGAAGTTGTTGCGTCCAGCCCTCTCATTTTAGAGTCAATCAATAAACAATACTATAAGCCATGCTAAGAGCTGGGGATACAAAGAAAGGCAAAAGACATCACCTGTCATTGAGGAGCTTGCAAACAACATCACTCATTTTAGCTATACAGAGAACAGTGTGGTATAATGAGAAGAAACATGAATTTGGAGTAAGGAGGTCTGAGTGACTGTGTGGCTTTGGCTAAGTGGTTTCACCTCTCTGGACTTCAGTTCCTTTAGCTATGAATAATGGGTTTGGGATACATATTCCATTCCATTTTGGACATCTATCCATCTATGATTCTGAAGTGCATAATGGAAATTGTCTTTGGCAGCAATATTTCAAAGGTTTTATTTCCCCCTCCTTTTAGCACAAAGCAGTTAAAATTCCTACACTTTTAAAACAGCCACCATCAGAATACCATTTAATTCAGTCTCTTACTTAGGCCATTGAAAATACTGTCTTGCTGGTGCTAATTGTTTTCACACACTCATGATCCTTGTCTTAAATACCTCTGTTAAAGGTGGCTTTGACAAGTACATAACAATGTCAGTCAAAAGACAGGCTAGAGAAAAAAAGGAGGAAAGGAAGAAGTCTTATGGGAAGTCTCTTCCATAATTTGGGCCTCCCCTTTGAATTTTCCCAACTATAATATGAAGGTGTTAGACTCAATGATCACTAGGGTTCCTTTTAGCTCCTTTATACTATGTTAGTCAGTGATGAGACCAGATTTGTAAATCAGTCCATTTTATTGGCTTCTCTTTGTTTGGTTTGCTAATAATTGGATTTAGGATTGGACCTACTTCCAGCAAATGATTTTATTAGTTACTTTGCCCTCTGGCTTGGGCTTTTCACTGGCCCAGAGAGCTCTCACTCCCCTGCTTCAGGCTAGCCACACCCAGACCAGTGACAGATGGTGTTCACTTCCATTTTAGACCAGCTGTGAACACTTGTTTCATCTAGTGCAAAGCCTTTTCAAATAATCCTGGTTTCGGCTGATTCCAAACCTCTTCCTCCCCTCCCCCTTTCCACTCCCTCTCTTTTCTCTCTTTTTCTTTCCTCTCTTTCCCTCTTCCCTTATTCTCCTTCTCTCTCCTTTCCCCTTTCCTCTCTTTTTTTCCCTCCTTCCCTTTTCCCTCAGTGATCACTAGGGTTCCTAGTGATCCTCAATCCTCTCTCCCTTTCTCCTCCTCTTTCTTTTCTCTCAACGATCTTCTCTTTTCCTCACCCTTTTTTCTTTCTCCCTCTCCTCCATTTAGTCTCTTTCCCCTCTTTACCTATTGAGCACCTGTTGTGAGCAGGGCACTACACCAGATACTAGCTAAATAAGAAAATTAAATCCCAAATCTGACCCTCAAAGAAGTTAAATTCATAATTAGAGAGATAGAAATCACACCATGAAAATATAACTAATAATACAAAACAGTATTTAATCAATTTAAAACAATGAGCATATCATAGAGGGTATGGAAGTTCAAACATAGGTAGGATTTGTATAGTTGAAGAGTGGGAAGGGGAAAGAGATTCTTTGCAGGAGGAACATGGTGAGCGAAGATGCAGAAGTGAGAATATACAAACCATGATGAGGGAAAGTAAATAAATGCTTCTCTCTTGATGAGGAAAAATGGGAAATAAGTTTAGGGAGTAGATAAGGGCCTTATTATGGAGAGCCTTGAATGTCCTCTTGAATGGTTTCAGCCTTCTTCTTTGGTCAGTAGGAATCCATTAAAGGTGTTTGAGGATCAGATAGTTGTTTTGTTTTCAAGAAGAGTCTTCTCTTTCCCTCCTCTTCTCTCCCTTTCTTTCTGCCCCCTTTTTTCCTGGCCTGTAGCTACACAGTAATAATTGTTGGAGTCTCAAAAGGAGACATCATAAATAATAGGATTTCTGGTTGGGAGAAACCTTAGGAATCATTTAGCCTAGACCCCTCATTTTTATAGATCAAGAAATTGAGATCTAGTGAGGTTAAGATCACACAGGTAATAAGTAGAGCTAGACTCTATATAGCACATCGGGGCAGGTAGGTGGTATAATACATAGAGTAGCTGGTCTTCTTTGAAGTCATGAAGTCTTAATGATTTTAGTTTTCAAATCTGGCCTCAGATTCTAGCTATGTGACCCTGGGAAAATCACTTAACCCTGTTTGCCTCATCTGTAAAAAATGAACTGGAGAAAGAAATGGCAAACCACTCTAGTATCTTTGCCGAGAAAACTCCAAATGTAGTCATGTTCACAACTGAACAACAAAATTTAACACTTCAAGGTTTATAAAGCACTTTATAAATATCCGATTTTATCCTCACAACAACTTTGCGAGGTAGGTACTGTTATTATCCTAATTTTATAGATGAGAAAACTAAGGCAAACTTGCCCAGGATCACACAGTAAGTATCTGAGTTAAGATTTGAACTCAAGGTTTTCCTGACTCCAGGTCCATCACTATAAACTGAGGTACATAGGTACCTCACAGGATAGACAAGATTTGAAACCAGACTCTCTGATTCCAAATCCATTGTTCATTCAGTTCCAGCATGAGCTAAGTTCAGAGAAGACCATTCACAGCACCTCTCTAGAGACTTTCCTTGCAAAGAAATTCTGTGAAGAATTGGAATCCAGAGGATTCAGTTCTGCTATTTATTACCTATGTAGTTTTAGGCAAAACATCCCATCTCTTTGAAGGGACTGAACAATACAACCTTTAAGTTCTCTTCCAGGTCTAAATCTGTGATGATCCCATGGCTTCTCTCAGCCTCAGTTTTCCTCATCTGTAAAATGATGGGGCTGAACCAGTTGAGCTCTAAATTTCTATTCTAAATATATGACCCAAAGATAGACCAGAATTTAAGAACATTTCAAAGGACCAAGTCACAACAATTGGCAGTATGTGATTATTTTTTATTCTTATAATCACAAGGAAAGGAAATTAAGATGTTGTTCAATCATTTCAGCCACTACCACATTGACTCCATATCCCCATTTGGGGTTTTCTTGTCTAAATTGGTTTTTTCATGAATAAAAACCCTATATTTCAATTCATAAAATATGGGTTCCATGTCCTGGTTTTGCCACTTCAAAGCTGTGTCACTTTTAGCAAGTGAGATTTTATAAGCCTTATTTCTATGAAGTGAGGATAATATTTGTTTTATCAGAAATCAATTGTGAAGAAAGCATACTGAAATGCTTTGCCATTTCCTTCTTCAGTTCATTTTACAGACAAGGCTTATGTGACTTGCCCAGCCAGGATCACAAAGCTATGAAGTGTCTGAAGCCAGATCTGAACTCAGGAAGATGAGTTTTCCTGACTTCAGACTTGGTCCTCTTATCTACTGTGCCACCCAGCTGCCCTGGTAGCTATCAGAATGAAAAGAAGTAAAATTATACTATCTGCTTGTAATTATTTTTATTTCAAGTACATTTGTACAAATAGAAGAAATTAAAATAGATTTTAGTCAAATTATTTTTTAAAATTTTGCCTCATTGGATGTGCATAGTCCTTCTAGTGTGTTTACACTGACAAGACAGAGAGAATAGGGAGGATACTTGCTGCCCGATATGGCTTCTGTCAAAGTTTCCAGCCCTTTTATGGCACAGATATGCTGGACAATTGTCAACAAGTCTTTGTAAATTTGTAGAAACATATTACTCCAGCAACCAGAGAAATACTAGTTTCCTTCCTTCTCCAGGTGATTTTTCTCCTTTCCTCCTGGCACATCTCCAGAACAACAGTCTCAGCTCGGTGGAGGGCTTTTCTTCTGCCTTGTCATGGCCCGTATTTCCTGAGCCACCATTTGGCTAAAGCAGGATTGATTTACACCAAGGTCCCCTTGTGGATGTCAGCTGTGGCCTGGATTGGCAGCCATCGATATTTCTTTCCTCTGGGGTGGTCCTGATCCCTGCTCATTAGCAGGCTCTGCACAGCCTTTCCTAATGGCCCAGACCCCGAGCAGGGAGCATTCCCACGTTCCTCGCCTCAGAGCTTCCTCAGGCAGAGACAGAAAACCCACACCAACAATTAGCCTCTTGTCCACCTGGGGAAAATGATAATTAATTTTCCAGGGCAGGATTCTAAGTAGGAACCAAATGACTAATCAAGGCTAAACCCACTGCTGAGAAGCTAGTCAGTCAAATAATGGTGGGGAAAGGGAACCAAGCCACAGACCTGTCAGGCCTCAGGGTAGGTTCCATGTTTGATTTGGGGGGTCAAGGTTTTTTACTTGCAGAGAACAAAGATGAAGGACTGGAAGGCTGGGGGTGGGGTGTGGATGCAGTTGAAAGAAGCCTTTTCTGAGATAAAGCTGTGTTTATTCTGGTGTCCTTCTCCTATACATCCTAGGTCTTTCTCATTCCTCAGCCTAAATCCTAACTAGGATGGGGAGACTGAGGCTTTGCCCTAGGGTACCAAAATTTAGAGGGTACTAACAGCACTTGCAGACCTTCTATAGCATAGAAATAAATGAATTTAGCAAATGGTTAGCAACAATCATCAATTCAAATAGGAAGCAGCCATAGGGAAGCTTCCTCTTCCTGGCAGCTGCATCCCAGGTAAATTCTTTCTTGGTCTGGCCCTACTTGAAACTCTTGATAAAGTGAAGAGTTTAGAAAAGGTAATCTTCCTTCCACTATTAAATCCTAGGATTTTATGGCCTGATTTTTTTAAACTCTTACCTTCTCTCTTAGAATCAATACTCTGTATTGGTTCCAAGACAGAGGAGGGCTAGGCAATGGGGGTTAAGTGACTTAAACAAGGTTACCCAGCCAGAAAATGTCTGAAGCAAGAGGTGAACCCAGGATTTCCCATCTTTCTCAATTTGTTGTCTTCTAGTTGTCCACTCTGATCTAATATTCTTATCAGTTAGTAGCCAATATTATGGATAAAAACTATGGATTTGAAATCAGAAAATGTGGGTTCCATGACCTGGTTTTGAAATATAGAAGATCTGTCACTTTCAGTAAGTCAGAGTTTCTGATATTTATTTCCACAAAATGGGGATAATAATATTTGTTATTGTTATTGTTATTATTAATAGATAATATCTAAGCTGTCCTTAGAATGCTGTTTTAACTAGAGCAGGTGTGTGAAATAATAAGGCTGAAAAATTAAGTTGAATTTAGGTTACAGGAGCTTTAAATGCCAAACAAAGGTATTTGCATTTTATCCTCAAATCAATAGGGAGCCACTGGAGGTTATTGAGTAGAGTAATGACATAGACTCATGCTCAAGGAATATCATTTTAGTAGCTGTGTGGTTGGAGAGAGAAGAGATCTAAGGTAGGGAGGTGTTAGGGGACTGTTGCAAAAGGCCAGGCAAGAGGTGATGTGGACCCAAAGGAGGGTGGTGGCTGTGTACTAAGATAAGAGGGGCTAGAAGTCAACAAGACTTGGCAACTGGACATGTGGGGTAAGGCAAAGTAAGAAGGAGAGTAAGGTTTGTGAATCTGGATACCTCGATGGTGCTTTTACCAGAAATAAGAGGTTCAGAAGAGGGAAGAAAATGCAATCTAGTGAGTGACTTCCTTGATGTTCCTTACCCAGGAGGTTCCACCTCCTGATTCTGGGCATTTTCTCTGGCTTTCCCTGAAGCCTGGAGTATTCTCCTTATCTCTTTCCCCTGGCTTCCTTCATGCTGCAGCTAAAGCCCTACCTGTTGCAAAAAGCCTTTCCAAATCTCTTACCATTCGTGCCTTTCCACTGTTGATTATCTCCAATTTATCAGGACTAAGTTGTGCTCTGCCATGGTTGTGTGTTGTCTCCTCAGTAGACTGTGAGCTCCTTGAGATCAGGGACTGTTTTTGTTTCTCTTTAGATCCCCAGGATTTGGCACAGTGCCAGGAACATAGTAGGTAGTAACCACTTAGCAATCATTTGTTGTTGCCTTGAGTTGAATGCAATTTATAAATCTTAAAATGCTAAAGCAAGCACAGGCTTTTACTGTTATTTCTCCTCAAGTCCACTTCCTAAAGCTAGCAAAGGAATAACAACTCTCACAGGACTCTAAAATGTGGGTCAGACAGAAGTGGAACAGTTTGGCCACTGTTAACACAAATCCTAAGCCTGCATTTTCAGCTCTGGAAAGAGCCTAGGGGACTTAGGGTTGGGGAAACTGTGACCTGCCTTGGGATTGACTTTCTAGGACACTGCAGAATGGCTGAGGACATCGCAGGAACTATTCAAGTCCTAAGACTCCTCATCTCGGTCCCTTTAATTCTGACTCCTCTGGACCCAGCTATAAAATATAATACAGATATTCCTCCCCTGCTTTCCCAGGATTATTTATTTTTTTACCTGTCATTTTTATTGATACCTTTTCCTTTCACGTCACCTCTGTTATTAAATATATCATTTCCCTCTCCCTTGTGCATCGAGTCATCTCTCGTAACAAAGAAAAAAGAAGAAAAAAATGAGAGTGGTTATTAAAGCCAACCAACACATCAGCTGAGCCTGATTGTACCACACCCACAGTCCTCCACCTCCACAAGGAAGGGAGAGAGGTACCCCGGGATTTATTTGATTGGTGTTTGAATGACTTCAGAAATACCTGCTTTATCTCTTTAAGAGAAAGCTCCAGTTGCTTCCTTCTCCTTATGAGATTTTATTTTTCTTATGCTGTATTAATTCCTACATCAAGGCTGTGGATTTGAAAAGTCCCAGTCAACTCCTATATATTAGAGAGAATTTCTGAGTATTCCTGTATGGATTCTGGATCAAAGATTCCATCCAGGCTACTGCTTTTTTGCATTTTCTTTGTCCTTAGGAATCCCAATGAATGCCTTCTCTTTTAACAGAATGGTTAATAATTGAAAGGGACAAAGGTTCTTTTCCTGTATACCTGAGACCCATGACATGGGGATGGGGAAGGATGGATAGTTTGATGGACCACCTCCTAATTAGCTAGTTGCCAATTAGAGATGTCTTGGGATGTTCAAGGGAGGACCTGAATAATGAGCTCCCCAAAGTGCATATTGGTACCTGATCCAGATCTGTCGATGTCTTTGGTTGTCTGGAGGGCCAGTGACCTGTGTCACTTTATTGGTTATGATGCTGGACTAATCAATACTTTGATGTTTCTTACTCCAAATCGGTCTCTAAAATTATTTTACTGAAGTCACGAAGGTTGTATTACATGCCTTATTCTCAGGCTTAATAACCCCAGAGCTGGGGAAGTAATCTGGGGTTCAGGCTGCCTCACCAGTGTCCCCCACCCCTCACCACAAGAGCTCTACCTGTGTTCTATATAGAAATGGCATTGATTTCTCTGGAGCTCTTTCCGCTGTGGAGGATGAGGCTAAAGACACTTTATACAGAGTATTGTGTTCCCTCTCTGAGATGACTGGCTTGGGCTACGTACGATGTGTGTAGCATCTTGTGGGGACGAGGGAGGATAAAAGCCCCTTCTATCCATGGAGGGGAGTTGCCAGGATGATAAAGCATAGTCTTCCTTAGCTCAGTTTGGGTGAGATTGGGGAGGAGAGACCATTCATTGGATTCATTGGAGCATGTGTATCTACACATCTAAACATGTGCATGGGGTTGCATTTCTGTGTGTGTTGGAATGTGTTTGGGGTATCAATATATACATGTGGTCACATATGAAAACATATATAAACATATGTGCATGCTATATAAGTGTATGTGTGTGTGATTATGAGGATATGACCCTGAGCCTTCCCATTAGAAATTCAATTAATATCAAATAAAATAGGATATGAAAAGTACATTATTTTCCTTTTTAAACCCTAACATTCTGCCTTAGGATCAATTCTAAGACAAAAGAGTGGCAAGAACTAGGCAATTAAGATTAATCCATTTGCCTAGGGTCACACAGCTAGGAAGTATCTGAGGCTAGATTTGAACCCAGGACCTCCCAACTCTAGACCTGGCTCTCTATCCACTGTGCTACCTTGCTGCCCCTTCAAAGTGCTTTATAAACTTCAAAGTCCTGCATAAATATCAGCAATTACTATTATTAGTTATTGTGATCATTAAGAATTTGGTTCTTTCTTGAGTTTAGGACATTAGATTTCTGGCCATCTCAGATTTTGATTTTCTGCCCTTTTGGGCAACATGTTGATTCACATTTGTCTCTTAAGTACCCCTATGTTACTTTTTTCCTTTCTTTTTCATAGCCTCTTAACCCCTTTTCTCCTGCTACTTCCACACTTTACTGATTGAATCCATTCATAAAGATTAAATGGCTTTTAGAAATTGACCCTTTCGTCTCCATTCCCACTACTGCAGGCCAGGGTCTCACTTTCATACCTCCTCCTCATCCAAGACTCATCATGATGAGGACAGTCTTCCTTGATTGGGCAAGAGTCTACACCTCTAAAGATATCTTCCACTGGCTCTTACAATCTTAGATTTGGAGGTGAAAGGGACTTTAGAATCCCTGGTCTCGAACCCTTTCACTTTTCAGATAGGGAAACTGAGGCTCCTTTCTGTGTGACTCACCTAGTCATAGGATAAGTGGTTAAGAGACTTGTCCAGTGTCATCCAGCTATCAAGTGGGATTTGAACCCAGGTCTTCCCAACTTGGATAGTTGAACACTATCCATGCTGCCTTCCCAAATATCACCCTTCCAATTTAGGCTGACATCCCAACTATCCCCCACATATACCATGCTCATCCCCTTCTCCATACTTTTATTTATACTGTTTCCCTTCTAGGAATGCTTTTCCTACTCCTTTCTAGCTGTACAAATCCTGTACTTCCTTCAGGGCCCATCGGCAGTTGTCTAGGGAGTTTTCTCCAAATGTTCCAGCCAACAGTAATTTGTCTCCAGTTGTGTATACTACACAACTGTGCACTTACTTACTCTCAAAGTTTCTCTCTGTAGACACATAATACATTTTGGAGAGGGACAGGGATGGAGTCTTTTTTCTTGCCCTCAGAACCCCTATAGAATAGTTTTGCTAGTTTCAATGCTTGCTAACTGATTCTACAAGGATCATTCCTTAATAACCTCAAAGAAAGTAAAAGGTATAGTCAAAGATCCTGAGCAAGGAATTATAATAATGCCTCCCATTTCTATATTTCTATAACATATTCTTCTGTCTGCCAAATTATCCTTCCTACCAGGCCCTGGTGCATTCTGTGTGGTGGAGCCCCAGAACCCAACATTCATTTTTGACCAATTCCAAGACATTTTCCTTCCTTTCTCAATGAGTTCAGTGTCTGACTAAGTCTTCCTTTTCACCCTAACTCTTGTCTTCAGTAGGAGGGCACTTCAATATACAAATAAACCCTAACTTCCCAGTGCTCAAACTACTCAGTTTCCAAAGACCTATTCCACCATTCTCCATCAGCTACACACAGTGATGGTCATGCTTGTGATCTTCCCATCACCCACAAGTGATGCATTCACATCACTTTCCATCTTTTGAATTTACAATAAGACTGAGACCCTGAATGATCACAGGGGCTTCCAAGTGACTGTTTGTAGAAGACTATCAATGGATTTCATTGAATTTTAAAGCTATTCTTCAGTGGGCTTGCCTGGAACAGTGTATTTGTTTTGTTGTAGATATTGTCCCCAAATCTTGCTACTCCACACAGCCAGAGAAGCTATACATTCCTGAGCTCCTCTCCCCACAACCTTCCCCAGCTCTGCACATGGCAGATAGCCAGGCATAGGGAAAGTAGAGCATTCTCTTCTCATTTCTTGGGGGTCCTATGTGATTCCAGCTAGAAAATCAGCATCTCCACTCCACTTTTCCTAACCTTGCCCTTGATAAAATATTTTAGCAATGGGTCTATGACTCTCTTCCCTAGAGGAAGCCAGAAAGATATCCTGGGTGATTTCTTCCTCCTTCCACTCCAATATGAGGGTTGGGACATTCACAGGCAAGGAAGAAAGAATATCTTCTCTCATCTGATGAGAAAGAGGAGGGCCAACTAACAGAACTTCTAAATGCAAAATATTGGAAAGGAAAGATATTAGAGATCACTTAATTATCTAGGTGTAGAAAAAAAAGAACAGCTGAACCTAGAATCAGGGGGATCTAGGTTCAAATCTAACTTCAGGTAATTGCTAGCTATGTATTCTGGGCAAGTCACTTGGCCACTGTCTGGTCCAGTTTCCTTATCTGTAACATAGGGATCATAATATCACCTACCTCACAGGGAGGTTGTGATGATTAAATGAGGTAACATTTACAAAGTGCTTTGTAAACTTTAAAGTATAATAAAAATAATAGTTATTATTATGATTGGGGTAGCTAAATAGTACAGGGAATAGAGTGCTGGTCCTGGAGTCAGGAAGACTCACTTTCCTGAGTTCAGATGTGGTCTCAGACACTGATTAGCTGTGTGACCATAGGCAAGTCTCTTACCCCTATCTGCCTCAGTTTCTTCATCTGTAAAAATGAGCTGCAGAAGGAAATGACAAACCATTCCCTTATCTTTGCCAAGAATACCCCAAATGTGGTCATGAAGAGTTGAACACAACTGAAAATGATTAAACTGAACTGATTATTATGGTTAACCAGTTTATTTTGCAGATGAGAAAACTAAAGCCTGGAGGTGAGATGACTTAGTTAATGAGCAAGCTGGGATCAGAACTCAAATCTTCTGGGTTACTTTCTATTGCTTTCTCCAAGAACCACACTAAGCACAGTCTTGACATATCTCTCTTGTGCATAGATATTGGCCAGGTAGACTTCAACCCATGCCCCCACTCCAGTTTGGGTAACTCCTACATCCCAGGGAAACTCTTATCATCTTTCCATGTTTGTCATTTTTTTTATTTGAAAATAAGCATCTAATTTTCATTAAACTAACATTCAATCCTTACTTTCCCCTCCTTTCTTTGCTTGATCCTTGATTCTTTTTCTCTCAGAGTGTGTCAAGCCTCACTGCTCCCCTACCCACAGGCATACAATCAGATACTGCCTTTAGGAATACAAGTCTCTCAGGCCCCTCAGGATAAATAATGGTGACACTAACAACTTTCTATATATAAAACTTATTTCTCCCCAGAGACTCAAAGAACTTTTTCCGATAATGTTCATCTTTACAGCCTCCTAGAGAAAGAGGAAGATTTTATTATTCCCATTTTATAGGTGTGGAAACTGACCCAGAGAGATTGAAATGACTTGCCCCAAATCACACAAGGAGTGTGATAAATACCTCCATCTAAGTCATTTGTTTCCCACCCAGGCTGAAGTTCAGTTCCTTACTGCTCAGGATCTAAAAACATGATCTTTCTCCTCCAACTCAAAGACCAACAGAGGAGAAAAGGATGATTTTTTTAATTGTATAAATGCTGAGTGATATGTTATGTGGATAGCGTAACATCAAGAAAACTCAAATTCAAATCCAGCTCTGGCACAAACTAGATATATAACTCTGGGCAAGTCACTGAACTTTCCTAAGCCTTAATTTTTTCCATCTGAAAAATAAGGATAATAATTATAGCTGTGGGCAGATAGATGGTGTGGTGAAGACTCACCTTCCTGAATTCAAATCTGACCTCATAAGATTGCTAACTGTGTGGTCCTGGCCAAGGCTCTTAACTCTGTTTGCCTCAATTTCCTCATCTTTAAAACGAACTGGAGAAGGAAATAGCAAACTACTATAGCATCTTTGCCAAGAAACCCCCAAATGGCACCACAAAGAACAGGAAAAGGGCTGAAACAAATGAAGAACAACAAAAAATTATAGCCATACCACCTTCTTCAGAAGGTTGTCTGAAGAGTCAAATAAGACAATAATATGAAGAGTTTGTCAAACTTTAAAAAGTGATAAAAATATGCATTATAATGATTTGTGTCCACAATACTGCCCTGACCACTAGTTAGTTAAATCTCCATGGGGCACTGGCCTAAGGATCTCTGGTCCTCTCCCTTCCATAGAAGTTAATGGCCTTGGGGAATAGGCAGCTGGAAATGAGTAAGAAAAAAACTTTACTGGTGATTAGAGAAGTAACTGCTTAAGTGTTCTGGCTCCAGAAAAAGGCAAGTGCCTCTCAACAGAAGCAGGATTACTTTGTCTTTGGCCATTTAGTTACTTCTTATCACTTCCTCTCCCTTACCATGTAATGATCTTTAAAATGACAGAAAAGTAAAAATAAATAAATAAAAACCATTCCTGGTGGATCTTTTCAGTTGGTAAATTCACCATTCTTCAGAAAGAAATGTGCAGCAGAACTTCCATAGCCACTGAGTAAAAATAAAGCCTGATAAAATTCTTCTTGCCCCTACTTCCCCCACCCCTCTCGCTAGTAAAGGAGCAAGTAAAGTGACTTGCCCAGATCCATACATCATAGTTATCTAAAACTAGAACTCAGGTCTCTTATTCCCAATATAGGAAAACTACCTTACCAGCTGGCCTAAGCCTCTATTTTTTTTAAATTTTCCCATTATCAACCATTTATTTTTTTTAACTCTGCTCTCTTCTCCCCTGGATTGAGGGGTAAGAAATACAAAACCCTTATAATATTTCAGCATAGTGGAACAAAATCATTTCCTATATTGGCAACATTTCAAAATATGTCTCATTCTTCAATTAGTACTATTAGATTCTCTGTAAGTAGATGAATAGCATGCTTTATCACCCTCCCTCTGGAATCATGATTGATCATTGTGTTGATCAGAGTTCTTAAGTCTTTGGAAACTATTATTTTTACAGTGTTGTTATAGTTTAAAATGTCCTCTTGGTTCTGCTCGCTTTACTCTGCATCAGTTTAAATAAGTCTTCCCAGATTTTTCTGAAATTTCTCTTTTTAAAAAAAATTTTATTTAAGTATTTTTCCATGGTTACATGACTCATGTTCTTTCCTTCCCTTTTTTCCCCCCTCCCATAGCCAATACACAATTCCACTGGGTTATACATGCATTATCACTCAATACCTATTTCTATATTATTTATTTTTGTAATAGAGTAATCTTTTAAAAACCCAAACTGCACATCCAATACCCATATAAACAAGTGATAAATCAAATGTTTTCCTTCTCTTTTTCTACTCCCACAGTTCTTTCTCTCAATGTGGATAGTATTCCTTTTCATAAATCCCTCGGGATTTCCCTGGATCATTGCATTGCTATCAGTAGCAACGTCAATTACATATGATGGTCCCACAATGTTTCAGTCTCTGTCTACAATGTTCTCCTGGTTCTACTCATTTTGCTCCACATCAGTTCATGGAGGTCTTTCTAACTTGTAGGAAGATGAAGCAATTTATCATTCCTTATCACACAGTAGCATTCCATCACCATCAAATACTGAAATTTATTCAGCCATTTCCCAATTGAGGGATACCCCCTCATTTTCCATTTTTTTGCCACCACAAAGCACAGTTATGAATATTTTTGTACAAACATTTTCATTATTATATCTTTGGGGTACAAATCCAAGGTGGTATGGATGTATCAAAAAGGAGGCAGTCTTTGAAAGCCCTTTGTGCATAATTCCAAATTGCTTTCCAAAATGGTTGAACCAATTCACAAATCCACAAGCAGTGTATTAGTGTCCCAATTTTGCCACATCCCCTCCAACATTTATTATTTTCCTTTACTATCATATTGGCCAGTCTGCTAGGTGTGAGGTGGTACCTCGGAGTTGTTTTCATTTGCATGAAATTGCTCCTTTCATCATTTCTTAAAGTACAATAGTATAATAGTATCCAATGATATTCATATACCATAATTTGTTCAATTATTCTCCAATTGAGGGGCACCTAACAAGTATCCCTTGTTCCAGACTACCTGCCCTGACATTCACACTATCTCACTTCAACAGTGTCCTAAATTAGTAAGTTCCTTTCATTGATCTCTTGATGATTTTAACCATCTTCTTTATGTTATTGCCTCTCCTCTTAGGACTCCCACATGTGATAATCCAGTTATACTGCTAGGTTCCTGTTATCTCAGAATCTCAGAGTGGAAATGGAGGACAGTTAATCCAATACTTAACTTAAAGAAAAATCAAATGCTGATTATCCACAAGATCTTTTAATTAATTTTAACTTTTTCTAGTGAAGTTAACAGCTGTTCACTTAGAATTATCTTCTAGTTTGCAATGATCAACTCCTGAAGTCAGATAAGAGTTTTAAAAAATGGAGGGTTGAAATAGAAGGCCTTTAAGTTTTCTATGATTTCATGAGTCCTTGTCATCATAGCTCAGGACCAAGGACAGAGCACTCCACTAGTGATATTCCAAACTGATTAAACTTTGGGGCCAGCTATTTAACCAGTTCTGAACCCATGTCAGAGTTATCAAAAGGAAGCCCTGAAACAGAGCTTTCTTTTATCAGTTGTCTCTCCCAATTAGAAGGTGGGCTCCTTGGGAGCAAGTTAGCCTTTCCTTTCTACTTGTATCCCTAGCACTTAGCACAGTGCTTTGTGTGTAAGTGTTTAATAAATTATTTGCAATTGCTTTGCTAAAATCTAGGTAAACTATACCTACAGTCAATCTAGTTGTCATTACAAAGAAGGGAAATGAAGATAATCTGTAATAACTTATTCTTGATGAAGCCATCCTGCAGGGCAGAATGGGCACAGGTGGGAACAGAAGGGGCTTGAGAGTTCCACGGGCTTCCTGGGAATGTCATTGCTAGAAATATATTAACCATTCAAGGGAGGGTAAGGAGGAGTAGTGATCAGAGGATCTGGCGTGGCATCCCATAACCAGTCATGCCCGCCTGAGATGCCCCATGGTTGGTGCCCATTTGCAGCCCGATGACGTTCTTGCCTTCCTGTAGCTGGTTATCTGTGAAGTTTCGAGGATTCTCCTTGGATTTCTTAGGGAACCAGTTAGGGTCTCCAGAGAAGAACCCATCACCCCTGGCCACTGCCAGACCACCAAGGTTCATCAGTGTCCGCTGCACACAGGCCATATTCTTTCCTTCCCAGAGATCCACAGTTTGGAAGATATCAGTGGCATTGATGCCATAGCGCTCTGCTGTCTGTAGGAACTGAGAAATCTGTTCCATCTGTTTGAAGGCCATGGCTGAAGCCTGGATCTTCTTTACTGGGCCCTGGCCTTCAGGGTATAGCCCATTGATGAGCTCACACAGCCCCGTGCCATCCTTGAGCCAATTTTGGAAATTCTCTCGCCCAGGCTGGGGCCGCCGAACATCTCTGCGGCACTGTGTGGTAATCCATTGAATGAGGATCTGTTCCAGGTCAGCATCATACTGTTTCTCAATTTTCTGCTGCACCTCCCAGCTCAGTCCATAAGCAGGTCCCCTGTTGGCCATTCTGGGATGGTATGTGTAGATGCAGATATCTTTACAACTGGGCGGCTAAAGGAGAGCGGAGTGGGTTGGGGCGCGGCGCTCAGTGAGTGGCCAGAAGGTAAGAGTTTTAAAAGAAAAAGACAATTTGTAAGAGAGCTTCAAGAGGTGTACTTGTTTCTTAATGGAACTAAACTCTTAATTATTGACAATATCTTCATGAATATTTTATTTTTATTGACCTTTGTTATATATCACCTTGATTTCCAAATATATCCCTCCCTTACCCTGTGAAAACCTTTGTTTTCAGGGAGATGGATGGGGAAGTGGCTTCTCATATCTTTTTTAGTACCAAGTTGATCTTTATATTTTCTCATCATTCTAGTTTTGATTGCTTTGTTATTATTGTTCTTTAGATGTTCATTGTTATAGAGGTGTATCATGTTTTCTTGGTTCTTCTCACTTCACTTTGTATCAGTTCATATTGCTTCTCTGCATTTACCATAGTTGACAATTCTTACAACCCAGCAATAGTCTATTATATTCATGTACTACCACTTGTTTAGCCATTGCCCAATCATTGGTGTCTATTTTTCCCCTAGTTCTTTACAACTACAAAACATTTCTGGCCTCCATTATAAGAAACGATTTAAAAGAGAGGAGAAAGGCATATCAGCAAAACTAATCCAATTGGAGTTGAACAGTATGTGCACCATTGCACACCTATTGTCCCCTGCCTCTCATATAACTTGTTTCTCAACAAATTTAAGGAATTGCTACAGATATAGTACAATTTGTACAAGTAATCAAATACTGATTATCCACAAGACCTTTTAATTAATTTTAACTTTTTCTAGTGAAGTTACCAGATGTTCACTTAGAATTATCTTCAGGCTTGCAATGATCAACTCTTGTAGGTCAGTTCTTTCAAAATATCTATCTCTGTTTGGTTTTCTGTTCTTCAGTATCACTGCTTGCTAACTTTTATAGCTTGCCCTGAAGCTAAGTTCTCTTCATTATCTAATTGGCACTTGTTCTTCGAATTTAATGGTTTTGAACCTAATGTGAGTTAGCACAGAATGAGAAATGTCTCTTCAAATATTAAACTAAATGTTAAAACATGTTTCTCTCTCTCTCTCTCTCTCTCTCTCTCTCTCTCTCTCTCTCTCTCTCTCTCTCTCTCTCTCTCTCTCTCTCTCACACACACACACACACACACACACACACACACACACACACACACTTTTATTCACCTCATCAATTAAGACAACCAAGAGAATTTTTGAAGCAAAACAGGATAAGAATTGGGAATAGTTTGAAAGCATTTGGAAGCTGTTTGGTCAGACATGACTAAGCTGGAGCTCTTACAGGGTGGGGAAGGCATGGTTAGATAATAATTCCTGTGAAAGATATCTGGGATTTTGTGAAGCTATGAGTCAATACCAAAATAAGCCAATAGTATGCCATGGCAGCCTTGAAAGCAAATGTCATCTTTGGCTACATTCATCCTATGTCCAAAATGAGGGAAGAGAGCATTGCATTGTACTCTGCCTTGATTAGATTACATCTGACAAATTGTAGTCAGTTTGGGGTGCTACATTTTATGAAGAACATAGACAAACTGAATCCTAATCCAGAGAAAGATTGTAAGGGAGATGAGGACCATACCATTCAGGAAGGAAATGGGCAGTAAGTTGACTTAGTAGACTCAGATCCAGGGCTAGAAATGAGGAGTCCTGGATTCAAATGTGGCCTCAGAAACTGCCTAGCTATGTGATCCTGGACAAGTCATTTAATCCCTTTGCCTAGCCATTATCTCTTTTCTGCTTTAGAACCAATACACAGTTTTGATTCTAAGATGGAAAGTAAGGGTTTAGAGGGGACAGCTAGATGGCTCAGTGGATTGAGAGAGAAGAGATCCTAGATTAGAATCTGGCTTCAGACACTTCCTAACTGTGTGATCCTGGGCAAGTCTCTTAATCCCCACTTCCTAGCCCTTACTGCTCTTCTGCTTTAGAACCAATACACCGTATTGAACCTAAGATGGAAGGTAAGGGTTTGTTTTTTAAAGTAAGGGTTTTGTTGTTTGTTTTTTAAAGAAGGAAATGGGAAAACTTACAATGGAGAAGAGAAGATTTGAGAGGCTAAGGTGAACATTTTCAAATATTTTTTAGGATATCACATGGAAGAATTAGACTTACTTTGCTTCAAAGAACAGAACTAGTAGCAACATACAGAAATTGGAGAAAGAGATAAATTTGGCTCCATGTAAAATCTTCCTAATTAGTCAATAAATCAAAAGTCTTTATTAAGTGTCTTCCAAGTATCAGAGTTTGTGCCTAACTCTTAGAATTGTCCAGATAGAGAGTGGACTGCCTCAGGAACTCCTGAATTTCCCCTTCCTCACATCAGACATCTTCAGTGGAGGCTGGATGATCTTTTGTCAAGAATATCATAGGAGAGGTTGTAATTTAAGTCCCAGCTGGACCTGAGAGCCTCTGATGTCCCTTCTAATTTTGAGAGTCTATGAAAATGGTGCTCTGAGTTACTCATTAAATCAGTTCCTTTTGAAAACCAACTGGCAAATTGATTGCTTGAAACCCACACTGCTTTCTTATGACCTACACGTAAGTAGCCATAAACCAACCATACATAAAAGCATACAACATAAATTGAATGGATAAAATGCCATTTTTTCCACATGCTCACTTTAACTCTCTCTAGTGTGGTTAGCTATTGATTTACATTGTGAAGCCTAATGCGCTTTAAACATTTACCCTACCCCACATTTTTCCAGCGATCCATCATCCAGGTATAAGAAACTATGACCTCTGAAGAGAGGTGGCTATGGAGGCTCTTTCGTAGCTGCTTGAAGTCATATTCTGAAAATCAGAAAGTGTCTCCAAGGCCACAGTGCCCAGCTTGTTCCCAAAGCACTTTGCTACAACATCCCTCCAACCAGTAATCATCTAGTATTTGCTTGAAGACTTCAAGCATAAGGGAACCCATGGCCTAAGACAGTCCATTCCATTTTTGCACAGTTCTAATAGGTAGTTTGTTTTCCCTACATCGAGGTTCAATCTGCTTCTGAAACTCCTGGTTATTGTTCATCATTCAGTCTCCCACGGTCAAAAAGAGCAAATCTAATCCTTCTGCCTCACATGACAAACCTTGCTCTGGTCTCTTTTTTCCTAGCCCAGATATCCCCACTTTCTTATTTTGATCCTCACGTGGTATGTACTTCAAATCTTTCACCATCTTGGTTGTCTTGTTCTGGAATTATTATTTTGTTGTCCTTTAGAAGTGTGGTACTCACCACAAATACGATCCAATCCAAGGCAGAGTATTGTAGAACATACCCTTCCTTCTACATACTATGACTCTTGTAATTCCACTCAGGAGAGCAATCATTAACTTTTTAGTCCATTACATCATATTATTGCCTCGTATTGAAGTTATGTGCTTTAAAAATATTTTTCCCAG
The DNA here is from genome assembly GCF_016433145.1 of Gracilinanus agilis. Taxonomy (NCBI): domain Eukaryota; kingdom Metazoa; phylum Chordata; class Mammalia; order Didelphimorphia; family Didelphidae; genus Gracilinanus; species Gracilinanus agilis. The sequence continues at coordinate 168,141,902 of NC_058130.1, forward strand.
TAATAGTTGCCTACTATATTTGTGAAGTTGATTGTTAATAACTAAGTGATGGACTTGAGTATAAACATAGCTTGGGTATAAGCATAGCTTCCTACTAAATTTCATCGTATGTTCGGGCTATCATTTTAGCCCAACAAGATATTTTTAGACCCTGATATACTATTATTCAACATGTTAGCTATCACTCCAAACAACACAATCTGCAATCCTACAAGCACATATTCATTGACATATTTCAAGTCACTGATAATATTATACATCATAAGGACAAAATGCTGGGGTACTTTTTGGAACTATTTCCAAGCTGAGGTTGATCTATTAAAAAGTATTTAGCCATTCAGCTTGTTCCCTAGTTCTACATCTACCTAATTTTTTTAACATTGAACTTGCATCTCTCCCACTTGTCCATAAGGATGGTATGAGACTTTGTCAAATGTTTTGCTGAAACCTTAAGCATTCTATGTCTGTAACATTCCCCTGATCTATCAGTCTAATTGCCCAATCAAAGTATGACAGGTTAGTCTAAATGACTTTTTCTTGATTAAATCATCCTGGCTTTTAGTGATCACTACATTCCTTCCAGTCTCCTATAAATGACCACTTTAAAAATATATCCTGGGGACAGTTAGGTGGCTCAGGGTATAGAGAGCCAGACTTAGAGATAGGAAATCCTGTGTTCAAATATGGCCTCAGTTAACCTCCTACTCCTGTGATCCTAGGAAAGTCACTTAATCCTCATTGCCTAATCCTTACCCCTCTTCTGCAATGGAACCAATACACAGTATTGATTCTAAGATGGAAGAAATAAAGGTTCTTAAATATATATGTATTCCAGTTTTTTAAAATAAGGAATAGGGAATCAAAGTCATTGACCTATTATTTAGAAAATCCAGCCTTTTCTGTTTTTGAAAATTAGGTCACTTGCCTTCTTCTGTGGTGATTTACTCATTCTACAAGTTTCAAATCAACAATAATTTCTTAAGTGCTTACATAGCCTAGGCACTGGAGTATTTGCTGGAGATATGAAGGAAAATAAAAGCAGTTCATACCTGTAAGAAACTTACATTCCACTGGGGGAAAACAATCTGAAAACAAAGAAATACAAATATATACCAGGTAAATATAAAGTGGTCTTTGGGTAAGGGAAAATGCTGGTGAGAAGGGATTTTTCAAATATTACAGCACAAAAAATTCTAAGGTTGCAAAGGATCTCAAATGCCACTAAGCCCAATTCCCTCCTTTTAAAGGTGAGGAAACTTAAGTCCAGGAAACTGCCCAGAGCATCAGAGCTGGGATTGCCAATTTGGCAATCTCATATAAGTTATTTTGATATTCTTTAGTATCCTATTAGAATATAATTGGTCAGAGTCTCATTGGGGAAGGGGAAAGAAAGGGAGCAAGCATTTTTTAAACATTTATTAATATTCATTTTTAACATGGTTACATGATTCATGCCCCATGGAGCAAGCATTTTTAAATTGCTGATCTTTTGCCAACTATCTCATTTAATCCTCACAGCAGCCCTAGGAAAGAGATGCTATTATTATCCTCATTTTATAGTTGAACCTGGGGCAGACAGTTAAGGTACTTACCCAGAGTCATTCAGCTAGTGAGTATCTGATGTCAAATTTGAGCTCAGATCTTCCTGACTCCAGTCCCAGGCCTCTATCTACTGTGTCATCTACTTACCTAGGTAGTGTCTCATCTCTGAGCTTGGTTTTCCTTTCCTACTATCAATTCTCAGTCTAAACATGATTCTTGAAAAATAAAATAGAACTGATATATATGTACATATATCATATATAATATCATCTATCTATCTAATATATATAT
>NC_058130.1:168144134-168204698 GCF_016433145.1 Gracilinanus agilis
GAGACAGTATATATATAGAGAGAGAGAGAGAGAGAGAGAGAGAGAGAGAGAGAGAGAGAGAGAAGTTCAGGATTGTCACTGTTATTTTTATATGCCCTGAGCAATGCCTCTGAAATTCTTTTTTCCTCTTTTTTGCCTTGGTCTTAACCTTGGAAATCCTTTTCATTAGTTCTTTCATTCAAAATCAGCCTCAGTTCATTTATTTTTTTCCTTATCCGTACTTGACACCATTCTTACAGGATTGACCTACTCTTTAGAATTCATTCTCAATTAATTGCCTTTGCCTTCATCTCCTATGCACTCCCTTTAAAACTCTTAGTTGGTTAGTGAATTCCCTACATAACCAGATCATTCTTTTTAGGTATACCTTCTATTCAGCACTTTTCCCTCTTTTGGATCATTTCTCTTTGGATCTCAGAATATTCTTCTTGAAAGTATCTGATTAGGGCAGCTAGATAGGAAGCACAATGGATAGAGCCCAAGGCCTGGAATCAGGAGGGACCTGGGTTCAAATCTGGCCTCAGATACTACCCAGCAGTATGACCCTGGACAAGTCACCCAACCCCAATTACCTAGCTAGCCTTTGCCACTTTTCTGTCTTAGAATTGATATTAAGAAAGAAGATAAGGGTCCTTTAAAAAGAAGTATCTGATTCTTCCTGGGCAAAATTCTCCCACAAAATATCCTCTTTCTACATGCTTTTTTATCTGCTTTCCCAAAACCTAGTGTGGATTAAGCCCAGTGTTTCTTTACCTCTCTGTCATGATATCTATTACCACAGAAACCAAATTCCCTGTAATTTTTCAACTCATCAGCTTTCTTGTTGGTCAGTGTTACATCCAGAATAGCAATTCTCCTTGTCTACTTTTTTATGGATAAAATTTTAATTATAATGAAACTTAGCACCTGCTCTGTTTTTGAGAGAGAGACAGATAGACTGACTGTAGATTTCCAGATAGGCAAATTCCCTCATCATAACAATATGCTTCCATGTCAAGTTTATGATGTTTCCCAAACTTGTAATATTCTTCTTCTACTTCATTTTTTTAATAACCCTTACCTTCTGTTTTAGTTCCAATTCAAAGGCAGAAGGGCAGCAAGAGCTAGACAATTGGGATTAAGTGACTTGCTCAGGTTATCCCGAAATATAGTTCAGTTAGGAAGATTCTGAGGTCAGATTTGAACCCAGGTACTCCTGGCTCCAAGTCTGGTATTCTAGCCACTGGGCTACCTAGTTGTGCCCATATTCTTCTATAATTTTTTTATATCTTCTTTTCCTCCCATTGATACTCATCTAAATGCTCTTCCTTTTTTCCACTTTGGTTCTCTTCATTTCCTCTCAAATGTATCTTCTTCTTATCAAATGCTATACTACAATCAGCAGATCTGTGTTTAAATAAGTCCTGCTTTGTTACTTTCTACCTGTGTATGTCTATTCTCTTATTTCTTCATAAGTTTTATAATTTTAGAGTCACAATTCAGAATCCTTTTCTGCCAAATTCCAGTGATACTTATGAAACCAAATGGCCTGATGCCCCTTCCACCACTGAGATTCTCTGAAATCTATCTCCTTGAACTAGAATCTTTAGTTGACATTTTTTATTATCCATATTTTATTCGCTTGTACACCTGGGTCATAACTTTTACTCTGGGATCTTGGAAGGATCCCAGATACGTTAGCTTCCCCAGTCCACTAAATGAAGAAGCTCCTAACAGGGAAGCTGAGTCACTCTCTCAAAGTATGAATGAGATATGGTCCAATAATAGCAGTGGCCCAGATCTCTCTTTCCTACCGACAGCAAGTTTGAATATCAGCTAACCTCCAGTTTTTCAAGACTCTTTCCTCCCCGTACTAGCATGAATCAGCAATAGTCACCAGGTCCAGGCTCCTCACTCCCTTCCTCCAATTACTAATCCTTCCAGACTCGGATAAAAACCCTATAAAAACCCAACAAACTTTACTGCTTGAGGAGAGAATGCTCCATTCTATCCAAGACCTCATTGCAGTGCACAATTCCTCTCGGGCACAGCAGATATGTATCCATCTTTCTTTCTGATTGCCCTTCATTTTGTATCTCCCTTCAGTAAAGATGATCTGCTTTACTGTCCTGTGAGCTCCATGTTTTCTTGTACAAGACTATTTCTATTCTGAACATTCTCAAGTCTATATTAAGGCAAGTCTTTTCTTGAATGTTGTCTTCCATGTATTACTGATCATCTCTTTTGCTATTCTTCTTCCTATATTGTGTCTGCTACTGTCCATTGTATCAGGCTTATCAGATAACATGTGCCTGATTTTCTATTTCTCGCCTGTATATGGCCTCTTGTGCTCTCATGAAGGGCAAATAATCACCTACATTCATCTTTGGTCTCATGACTGCTACTGACATGATTCCGTGAGTTTGTCTCCTCTCTAGACTATGGATTTTTCTGATCATTTGTTGTTCACATGATTTCCAGGATTTTCCTTTTGTTTTTGCTTTACCTAGGGGGTAACCTTTGATTGGCAGGAAAAAGTCACTTGATTGTCACAATTCTCCTTTTGTTTTTCATTGACCTAGAGGGTAACCTTAGATAAAAGAGCCTAGTACTTGAATGGTTTCCTCATCTTGTGTTTGGATGATTTCCAGGGGAGCCAAAATGCTTTTCTTCAATAGTGTTTACTTGAGTTTGTATTGAAATGGCTCAGCTTCCAGCTATGCTCCGCAGGGAGTGACTACCCATTCCATCCATGTGCCCAAATCAAAAGGGATTCATCTGATCAGAACAGAGCAACTTTCTATTCCAGCCACATGCTCAGTGCCCAGAGGCTGCTCATTTGCTTAGCAAGGGGGAAGCTTTCCTTCAAGTACTGTACAATTCCCAGATTGGAGCCAATGAAAGTAGCTGGAGTTGAAATGGGAGAAATTAGATTCTTTTGTGCGTGTATGTATTTTCAGTATAAAAGACCTTTCTAGAGAGGTTTCCTGAAGACCAGTGGGAATTTATCCTAGTAAAATGTCCCCACATTGGGTTTCTGAGACCTTATAAGGAACTCCTGTCATGGAGTTTGCTCATCTGTAGGAGTGGGATGGGAAGAGTGGGACGGAAAAGTCCAGAAAGACCCTTAAGGTTGAACCATCGCTAGTATTCTACACAAAGAAGCGTAGCCTGGGATTCATTTATCTAGAGATGGACAGAGGCAGGGTAATGGGGATCTGAAAAGCAAATCGAGGATCCACCTATAAGGATCCAGGAAGGTAGGACTCACATGCCATGAGCCAAATCTTGCCTCTAAGATCTGGAGCATCAATCTAGTTGGTAGTGAGTTAGCTACAATGCAAAGATCAAAAACAAATGTCAAACAATGGAAACACAAATAGGCAGATGACTGGCCTCAGAGAGCCTAGACAAGAGTAAGGAGATTGAGAAACTTCCACAACTGAAACCCAGGGCCCCAAAATGGGTGGGTTGAGCTACAGGGACAGAAACCAAATTATGAGACCTTGCTACAAACCAAGGGCAGAGTGGGACCACCCACAAAGTTGACATTGCCAAGTCTGAGGATTTTTGAGGTATATCCTCATATCAATCACTCCCATTCTTTAGTTCCTAGTTGAAGGGATATTCCCTCTCCCTGATGATGGTTTATTTTGCCCAGAGAGATTTCAACACAAGAAAAAGTAGTGATTTTTATGGATTTGACCAAGAATAATCTTAGAGACTAAAAAGAATTGAAGCCCTGTTGATAATCCATATCAAAAGATGTCTTATGCCACTGGCCAGTCAAAGGTTTCAGGGATATTAGGTTCTCCTTGAGCTATTACTATTACTTTTAGTCTGCAGTATGCCAGCGTGTGCCCAACAGGACAACATGCATATGTTCTGGCTATTACTGGTTGTTCTTCATAGGTGGTGCCTCAATATCATTTCATTATAAAACTTTAAATATTCACTGGAAGAGGGTCCATATGAAATTGTTATAGAGCAGGAGTGATTACAAAGAATTCTTTGCTAGAATACCGTAAGGATGAGGCTGGTTATCCTTCCCTTTTACATGTGGTATGGTGAGAAGAGCTCCAAATATAGAGTCAGAGGTCCAGAGTTCAAGTCCTATCTCTGCTTCTTTCTACCTAGATAAACCTGAATGGCTCACTTTCTGTAGAACTCAATTTCCTTGCCTTTAAAATGAGAAAGTTTGATTAGATGACCTCTGAAATTCAATCCAGTTCAAAATCCCATTATTCTATATGCTACTCATGGAATTGACAAAGTAGAACACATAGTTATTTCATAACATGATCTATGAATTATCAATTTGTCCCAAAAGATCTAAAAGTTTTAGTAGAAATTAAAGGGGCAGGGGCAGCTAGGTGGTTCAGTGGATAGAGTGCCAGGTCTGGAGATAGGGGAGATTGGGGTTCAAATCTGACCTCAGACACTTCTTAGCTATGTGATCCTGGGAAAATCACTCAAGCCCAATTGCTTAGCCCTTACCACTTGACTGCCTTAGAATCAATAGTATTGATTCTAAAACTCAAGGTAAGGGTTATAGAAAATAAAAAAAAAGGACTGCAAGGGACTTCTGTACAATATGTGAACCATAATGAACAGTCTCAATTTTTCTGTTTCCTAAGAAAAGACTCACTTTCTAAAAGATAGCATCAGTCATGAAATAGTAGGAAAAGTGAAAGCCTTAAAGTCAGAAAAATCTGAGTTTAAATCCTACCTCCAACACTTACTAGCAGTGTGACTATGGGCAAGTCCCTTAATTTTTCTGAGCCTCAATTGTCTTAATAATAATACCTGTAGTGCCTTCCTTGTTGCGAGGTTTAAATGAAGTCAATTATTTTAAACACCTTTAAAACTTTAATGTCTTGTGTAAATTTCAATTATTATTGCTAATGGTGTTTTAAAGTTGTGGTAAATTAAAGTTAGGTTTGGTTGGGAAGAAGAGGGAGAGGAAAAAAAGAATCTTTTCTCTTCTCTATAAGGACAATTAAAGTCCTTGCTCCTTCAACCTCTTCTTTTTTCTCCTCTCCTTATTTCCCTTTCCCTTATCTCTTAGTTCCTTATCTCCCCCCTCTCTCATCTGTCTCCCCATCTTTTCATCTCCCTCTTTTGTCCTCCTTCCTTTCCCTCTCTCTCCCTCCATTTCCTTAACTCTCTTTCCCCCTCTCCCTCTTCCCATCTCCTCTCTATTCCTCCCCACTCATTTCCTTTCCATTTCCTCATCTGCCTCTCTTTTCTCCTCTTTCCCTCTCCCTCCTTAAGTCCCTTCCCTTCCCTTCCCCTTTCATCACCCTCTCCCCATTTCCTCATCTCTCTCTCTCTCCCCCTGTCTCTCATTATCTCTGTCTCTATTTCTGACTGTCTTTTCTCCCCCTCTCCCCTGTCTTCTTCTCTCCCATTTCCTAATCTCTCTCTCCCCTTTCCCTCCCCTTCTGCTTCCTCTCCCTATTTTCCTTTGGGAGCTCTCCAGCCACTCTCCAACTTGCTATTTAAAACCAACTTTTTTGTTTTGGAGCTCTTGGTGGAAAGGACTTACATATAACTACACTTGCTTAACTGACAAAAAGTCTTCACAAGAATCCGCTGCTTGCTTCTATTTGTAATTGGTATTATAGCAGGCTCAGCCCAGGGCTGCCTTTGCATTTTGTCTTGGCTACTAAGAGTGTAATATTTTCTCTGCTAATCTTGTGTTTTTGAATGCTCGGATTATCAACTTTTAATATTCTCTATCTCAAATTCATATATTTAAAGGCATCTTATGTCAGAAAATCCCTGACAGAGAAAGGGACATCACGCCTGTATCTCTCATATCTTATAATAGCTCCTCTACCAACCTGTCCTTTTTCCCTCTTTTGCCAGCTTCTTCACCTAATGTTACAGCTCTGACCAAGCCTGATCAGTAGAAATTGTCCTAATACTGCCCCCTCTGGTCGACCAGGAACTGCTCCCCTGGCCCCCTGAGTTCACATAAAAATAAGACTGAGGTTTTAAGCAGTTACAGGTTTTTCAAAAATTGTTACATGAAAAACAATTATCCAGAGATAAATGTGGTTTGCATTGAGCTTTGATACAAAGTAGTCTGGAGATGGACGCTGTCTCCTTATCAAAAGTACTTGGCTAGCACCAGTACTTCTTGGCCTTAGATAGACTTGGCACCATCCATTCTTCAATCCCTATCGCCCTCCTCTTTTCTCCTGCTCGTTCCTACTTTTGGCTTTGCTTCTTAGGTGAGATCAGCTTTCCTACCTCTTATTCCATCGGGCATTAAACTGTTTCCTCAGCATCCATTTGCTCAAGGTGAAAGTTGCCTTATTGTCTCTCCTCTTATCATGCGCTAACCTGGCTAGACAGTGGTTCATGTAAACCAAAAACATCAGCGACTACAATAGGGTTTTTAGTCAATTAAAAACCACAATGAATCAGCAGCATGTCAGGGATGCTGAAGTTTAAAAAAAAAAAGCATTTATGAAGCACTTACTGTATGGATTATTCTTAAAGGCTACAGACATTTTAGGCTTCATTATAGAAGCGTAGCATCCAAAATATGGGAGCTAGTAGTTTCTCTGTGTTCTGTTCTGATTAGACCACAAAACTGAAGTGGTTTTGAGTTGAGTTCTTGGCTCCACATTTTAGGGAACACATTAAAAACTGGAGAAGGTTGATCAGAATAGTGTGAAGGTATTTAAACTATAACATAAGGAGTGTTTAAAAGAACTGGGGATAGACAAGAGCACTTACTAGGTCTATGTCCTAAAGAGATCAAAGAAGAAAGAAAAGATCTATTCATACAAAAGTATTATAGCAGTTCTTTCATGGTGGCAAAGAACTGGAAACTGAGGGGATGCTGATCAATTGGGGAATGGCTGAACGCATTGAATATGATTATGATGGAACAGTATTGTGCTATAAGAAATAAGCAAGATGTTTTCAGAAAAACCTGGAAAGGCTTCTGTGAACTGATACAAGGTAAAGTGAGAAGAACCAGGAGAACAGTGTAACAGTTAACAGCAATATTGTACAATAACCAACTGTGAATGATTAACTCTTCTTCGCATTACAACTTAGACAATTCTGAAGAACTGATGGTGAAAAATGTTATTCACATCCAGAAAAAGAATTGATGGAGAAAGAAGCATGCTTTTTTTAACCTTATTTTTCTTTTTTTTTTTTTTTGGCTGTGTTTTCTCTCACAACATGACTAATATGGAAATATGTTTCACATGACTTCATGTATAACCTATACCAAATTGCTTGCCTTCTCAATGGGGAGAGGGAAGGAAAAGAAAGAGAAGTTGGAACTCGGTTTTTTTTTTAAATAAATGCTTAAAATGTAATTGGAAAAAATTGAAAAAATAAAATGAAAAACCGGAGATGTTTATCTTGAGATGGGAAGACAGATAAAGAGTGATAGGTGTCTTAAATATATGTTATTTATAAGTATGCTATTCTGTAGTATTTATATAATTATATTACATATTAATAATGCATATGTGCATATATATACATATATATGCCAGCTCTTACCTGAAATAGAAATATATATGTGTGTATTTGTATACACACATCATGGGCAAGATCTTAGGTGTATGTCCATGTGTATAGATATATGTATGTATATGTAGTGAACTGGACTATAGATATGTGTGTGTGTATATCGTGCATATAGATATAGGTATAGTGTCTATATGTATACACACCTATATAGAAGTATATGCATATGGACAAGAGATTCAATTAGTTTTGTTTAACTCTATGGGGAAATGGGTGGGAATTATAGGAAGGCAGATTTTAACTCCATGAAAGAAAGTGCTTCTTGACAATTGGAACTACCTAACAGTGGAATGAGGTTCCTTTATGAGGTCATGAGCTCCTCATCAACTATAAATGTACTAGAAGCTAGATAACCTTGCAACCAAGATCCTGTAGATAAGATTCCTCTTTTAGGTAGAGCTGGGCCTTATTCAAGCCAACTCAATAAGCTTTTATTAAGCATCTACTATGTGCAAGGCATAGACCTACTAAGTTCTGGGGCTATAATGGCAACCCTTAAAACAGCCTCTGACCTTAGGGAGCTTATGTTCTGGGGACAGGGGGAGATACAACATGTACAAAGGTAAATGCAATATAATTTGACGAAGAGAACATTAATAACTCAGGGGATGGTGCTTATAGGAAGCTTCATCTCATGGAAAATATTATTTCTATATGCCTTCCAATTCTGTGTATATGATTCTGAACTTTCCTTTCTACTGTTCTATGCCTATCTCAAAACTAGTCATCCCTCAAGACCTAGTTCTCTTTTCTTCTTTCTTTTTTCTTCATTGCTCTTTATTTGAGTTACCATTTATTTTTATAGTTAACATAATAGAATATGTTACACAACGATAATAAATGACTTGTTAGAAATATGTAATAAAATTTAATAAATATGCTTATTCAAGTGAAACAAATTCTCACATTAGCTAAGTCCCAAAATCTGTCTCATTTCTCTTTTTCCCCCATTCCTCACAACCTCCACTCTTCATGAATTTTTCTCTAGTATAAATATATGAATCTTGTTTTACTTCTTTCTTGAATATTTTTCAGGTAGTTTTAGCTTTCACTGGTCTTTCTCCTTTTACCCATAGCATTTACCATCTTTTTTTTTTATAAAAATCATTAAGTAAGGGGATAAATTGGCTCAGTGGACTAAGCACCAGCCAGGCTTAGAGATGGGAGATTCTGGGTTCCAACCCAGCTTCAGACACTTCCTAGCTATGTGACTCTGAGTAAGTCACTTAATCCTCATTGCTCACCCCTTACCTCTGTCTTGGAACCAAAATACAGGATTGATTCTGACAGAAGATATGTTTGTTTGTTTTTTAATTATTAATAGCACCTACTTCCTAGGGTTGTTGTGAAGAACAAATAAGATATTTGTCAAGTTCTTTGTAAACCTTAAAGTAATAAATGCTAGATACAATTATGATTATTATATAATTATTATTTTGTTTCAAAGCTAATTTTTTTCAAAGCCTTTATCTTCTGTTTTGAAACAAATACTGTATATTTGTTCCAAGAAAAAAGAGCAGTAAGGGGTAGGCAATGAAGTTAAGTAACTTGCCAAGGGGCACAAAGGAAATATCTCAGGTCAAATTTGAACCCAGTACCTCCCATTCAAAATTAAATTTTAGTCAGTATAAATTTAATCCCTACTCATTTCACTAATAATGAGAAAGGGAAGTTCTGTGCTCTCCCAGTGATAACCCTGCCTTACATTTTGACACAGATATTCAAGGGCAAGTTTAGTGCCACATTCTTCTCCTCATGTCTCTACTAGTTTAGGATGGCCTATCACATACTTGTCCATTATAAACATACCCATTAAGGCTTGATGCACTTAGTAAGGATGAATTGGATTGGACTTCAATGGGCTGGAGAGTGTTGGTGCCATAGAGTCCATTACCAATGGAAGACACAGTTTATACACCTCTTGTGTAATGTTTTACAATGTGAGTTCCTTTGTTTCTCTACTCCATACAAAGAAATAAGGAAATAAGCATTCACAATGCTTAAGGGGATTTTTTTAAATGATGGATCTGAGCTTCATAGCCTCTAAAGTTCTTTTCATCTCTAAATAAATCTATGATCCTTTTTATATAGTCCAAACCCCTTCATTTTACAGTTGAGGAAATGAATATTTCAAAGATCATTAAGTAACTTGCCCTAAGTAACAATAGTAGTAAATTTCAGAGGTGATACTGGAATTCAAGTCTTCCTGATATCAAGTCCTGATGTCAAGATGGAATTTGATCCCAAGTCCTCTAAAGCTGGGGTAGCTAGTTGGCACCATGAATAGTCTTGGGCTTGGAACTAGGAAGACTCATTTCATAAATTCAAATCCAGTGTCAGACACTTATTAGCTATGTGAACGCTGGGCAAGTCATTTAACTATGCCTCAGTTTTCTCATCTGTAAAATGAGTTGGAGAAGGAAATAGCAAACCACTCCAGTATTTTTGCCAAGAAAACCCCAAATGAGGTCATGAAGTGTCATAAATATCTTAAAATTACTGAACAACAACAACCTCTAACTCTAGTCAACTTTTAACTATACTCACCCCCTTCCTTAGAGGATCAGAGCCCATTCAAGGAGCTCAGGATAGGGCCAGATAGCCTGGGATTTTCCAATGAGCTTTTTCCAGTTCTGTTTGTGTTACTTCCTGGGAATGAGGATTTCAGACTGTTGCCCTGAAAGGGAGCTGACCCATTAGGAGAGAAGAACCTTTCATTTCTGCACTCTATGGAGACCAGAGGAAGCCAGACCATGGCAGGGCTCATCAAGAAAAGCAGTACCTGTCACGACTCAGGTTCCCCTTCTCAGCACTTTGAGGTCTGGTAGCTTCAACCTCTGTGAACTAGTTTTCTTACCCAAAAAAAAAAAAGATTTCCTTCCCTACTCCTCTCACATAATTGTCCCTCTAGAGACTAAAACCATCTTCAAGGAGTTAGCAAGCTCAGCCTGGCTCTAATATATCACCAGGGCCCCCCAGGCAGCCACATCTTCCAGAACATATAATGGTATCTTACAAATTTAGCAGAAAATGAACAGTTCTTCCAGCTAATTTCCCTGGTAATAATCAGAGAGATGGAAATTCTGTGACTTCCTAATAATAGTCATGTACATGGATATATATTCAAAGTCACAAACTTACACATGCATTTACACACACACACACACACACACACACACACACTTACCTATTTACAAATACAGACATTCATGCGTTGCCATATTCTTCCCATGGATACACTCACTGCAAGTGTTCGTGCATGCTTTCCTCTTCTCTTCCTTCCTTTCCCCTGTCTTCTCTCTTTTTCTCCCTTTCCTTCCCTTCCCAACTCCTCCCCACTACCTCTCTTTTCCCCTTTCCCATTTTTCACACATGCATAAAATCAGTTTGGGAAATATAAAGAGCAATGGTAGTTTCTCTACCACTGTGAGCAGGGCTGAATGAAAAGTAGGGCTTTCCTTTCTAGATAAACACCTCTCAGGGCTCATTCCCCAATGTCTCATTCCCTGGCCTTCCTTCTTCTGTCTCCTGCCTTGGGACTAAGTTTTGGCATAGGTGCAGTTTGATTTTCACCAGCTCTGTCTGTGACCCAGCTTACCTTTAAGACTTGAAGCTCTACCTGTCCATTCATGTGGATATTTATGTGATGAGAATGGATCTATTGTATGTCTTGTTAGACTATGGATTCTCAAGGCCAGGGACCTTGATTAAATTTGACTCAAACAGACGGCTAGGAATAGGGGACAGGGCTATGTACACAGGAGGTGTCCAGTAACTACTGAGTCCCCTTGGCTTTGGGTAGGTGAATCAAGGAGCTGGAAGTTAGGACCAGAAACAATGGAGGAACCCTCTCTTCTTTTCCCTACCCCAAATTATGGAGTCTATAGAAAGTTGAACACTCTCCCACAAGAGACCTAGATATCTTGGTGAATGTTGGCTTCCTCCTTAGCCCTCAAGGTAAGGGAAATATTTAGAATCCTAATCCTGTATCCCAGCACAAAGAACTCTAGCCACTCAGTGCCCTGTCTCTTGGGTCCTAATTATGCTAAGTAATGGGAACACACCAAAAAAAAAGAAAAGAAAAGAAAAGAAAAAGAAAGAAAGAAAGAAAAAAGCAAGAGATAGAACCTACTCTTAAGGAGCCTAATAGAGGAGACAACAAACATCGGTACAAACAAGAGTACTAGTCAACTTTCCAATTTTCTCAGTATTGAAAAGCAGCTAGAAATGCTCAATAGGTCTTTTAAAGTTAACCTCAATTGTGATCACCACCTATTGAACAAGTTAGAAGAATCTAAGAAGCATCAGTATTATTCACTTCCATGAGCTTCACAAGGGGGCAACTTTTATTTGTTATTGGTTATAGGATTCAACAATGCATTTTAGGATCTTACTAGTCTTCCTTATGCTGAATTTGTTAACCTGCTAGAAGCTTTTGACAGAATATAGTGCTGGAACAAATGAACTAGTATAACATTGACAGAAGAGGGCAAAAGGGAGGGAACAAGCATTTATTAAGCACCTATTGTTTGCCAAACAGTGTGCTGGGTGCTTTTCAAATATTATTTCATTTATCTTTGGACAACTCTAGAAGGTAGGTCCTCATTTTACAATTGAGGAAATTGAGGCAGAAATTAAAAGATTAAATTAGAATTCTATGCTGACAAGTCTTTTATTCCTAACCTGCAAGCTTCTCAGGGACACCTGTTTTGGGAATTAGAGATACCTGATTTCCTGATCAAGGTAATTGTTATTAAAACAGTGGGTGAATTAATGAGTGTGTCTGCTAATCACTCTTATTCAATTTTTAATTCAAAGGCATGTTTGAAAGACTTTAGAATGATAAATTTCAGAATCCAGATAGGGAGAAAGGCAACCAGCATGTATTAAGTATCTGCTGTGTGCTAGGCTCTGTGTTAAGTGCCAGGGATCAAAATACAAACAGAAAGAAAGACTGCCTCTGTCCTCAAGATGCTTACATTCTAATAGGGCTGGGGATGGGGGAGGCTGGACACAGCATACAAAAAGAATGGGAGAGAGGAATGAAAGTGCCCACATAGGGCATGGTGGTGAAATTTGGAAGGCAGATGAAGATTGGTCAATCAGGGGCATCTCCACAAAATAGAGTCCTTAGGACAAATTGAAAAATGGCAGAAGGAAGCCATCATTCCAGGGTGAAAAGGTAAAAGGGATGGACGGATTTTCCAGGGAGAAGTCATCCCAGGTGTCAAAGGAGGTTCCAGTATGAGACTGCAGCAAAGGCATGATAACAAAATTCAGCAAGTTAGAAGCATAGCTGGGAGGGTAATGAATGGTATGAGCCAGAATGAGTCCTATAGATGATATAGTACAACCTTCTTATTTTACAGATGAGGAAACAGAGACCCAGAGAGGCCATAGGTCCTAGAATTTTCCTCCCTTAATTGGCACTTGAAAAATCTCTTCTCTCATATACATATGATATATGGAATATGACTACAATTAGGAAAGGAATAGAAAATGTTTAGCCTGGAGAAGGGAAGACATAGGGGAATCATTGCAACCATTTTTCAAGCATGTGAAGGGCTGTCATGCGGAGGAAGTTTTAGACATCCTGTACTGTTCCTGGGAGCAAAACCAAAACCAGTGGTCAGATGATATTGAAAAGCAGATTTCAGAGAAAGCAATTCAGTAAAATGGAAGACTATGGTTTAGAAATCCAGACAACTGATTTTTTCTGTTTCTGTACCCAAGGTGTTTATGGTCATTTGAGTAGGATCTGAGCCTTTGTGAGCCTCAGTTTACCTAGTTTCAAAATAAGTACTTAGTTTGTAAAGGTAAATAGGGGCAAGTGACTTGCCCAGGATCACACAATGTCTGAGGCCAGATTTGAACTTAGAAAGATAAGTCTCTCTAACTCCAGGCCCAGTACTCTATCCACTGAGCCACTTAGATCTCAAAGGTCCTTTATAGGTCCTAAAGGTCTAAAATTCAGAACAAGGAAAAACCTTTCTGATCATTAAAGATGTACAATAATAAAATAAATAATTTTACTGTCATGTGCTTCCTTGTTCTTGGAAATGTTCAAGCAGAGGACAAGAATCTGGCAAGAATTAATTTAGAGAAGATTCTTATAATAAATGGCAGGTTGGACAAGATAGCCTCTATGTTTCCTTCAGAGCCTAAGATTTCTGATTTAGATTGTTAGTTCATTTAAGTATTAAAATACTACTACCTATTTAAACTCAGCAACTCTTGCAAACAGGATACACTAAATGTTAATTATTCCCAAATGAAAGTGATGCATTTGGAAAAGAAACTCAGCAAAATTGGACAGGCTACACATAATCAACCGGTTGATCTATGGAAAAAATACTAATAGGTATTTATATATTGAAGTACTAGGTTGGAAAACTCATACCAAAATAATAAAAGCCCTCCAAAGGCATTAAAACCATGAAAAAAAATTGAAATTTTATTTCAATGGTGATCACCTGGTCCCTTCTGCTTTACAATTCTTGTACTGACTTTGTGACCTCATAAACTATAACACTCCAGGCGTTTCCTATCTTTCACTCTTTCCCAAAATTTTTCCAAGTTCATATTCATTGTTTCCTTGATACTTTCTATCCATTTAATTCTCTCCTATCCCCTTCTCCTTTTGCCTCTATTCTTCCCCACTATCAGGGTCTTCTCCAATAAGTCCTGTATTCTCATTATGTGACCAAAGTAATTAAACTTTAGCTTCAATATTTGTTCTTCTAATGAGAAATCTGAATTAATTTCTTTAAGTATGGAGTGATTTGATTTCCTAGTTGAACAACAGACTCTTAAAAGTCTTCTTCAGTCCCACAATTCAAAGACATTGATTCTGTAGCACTCCATTTTCCTTATAGTCCAACTCTCTCAGCCATATATACTACTGAAAAACCATAACTTTGACTCTATAGACCTTTGTCAGCAAGATGATATCTCTGCTTTTAGTATGCTGTCTGAATTTGCCATAGCTTTCCTTCCAAGGAACAATTGTCTTTTAATTTCATGACTGTAGTCATCATCTTCAGTGATTTTCAAACTCAAGAATATACAATCTGATTCTGCTTTGATTTCTTCTCCCTCTATTTGCCAGGAAGTAATGAGACCAATTGCCATTATCTTAGTTGTTTGTATGTTTGTTTTAATGTTAAGCTTCCAGCCAGATTTTATACTCTTCCCTTTCACCCTCATCAAGAGGCTTTTTAATCATTAATCAGTTTCTGCCATTAGAGTAGTATTGTCTGCTTGTCTGAGATTGTAGATATTTCTCCTGGAGACCTTAATTCCAGCTTTGGATTTGTCTAACCTGGCATTTCACAAGATGTACTCTACATAGAAGTTAAATATGGGTGAATGACTTGAATATAAAGAAGGAAACTATAGGTAAATTGAGTGAGCACAGAATAGTATTCTTGTCAGATCTACAGGAAATGAAAGATGTTAAAATCAAGCAAGAGTTAGAAAAATCACAAAATTTAAAATAAATAATTTTGACTACATTAAACTAAAAAGTTTTTATATAGACAAAACCAATGCTTCCAAAATTAGAAGGGAAGCAACAAATTGGGAAAAAAATCTTTATAACAAAAACTCAGACAAAGGTCTAATTACTCAAATATACAAGGAGCTAAATCAATTGTACAAGAAATCAAGCCATCCCCCATTTGATAAATGGGCAAGGGACATGAACAGGCAATTTTCAGATAAAGAAATCAAAAGTATCAATAAGCACATGAGAAAGTGTTCTAAATCTCTAATAATTAGAGAAATGCAAATCAAAACAACTCTGAGGTATTACCTCACACCTAGCAGATTGGCTAAAATGGTAGAAGGGGAGAGTAATGAATGTTGAAGGGGATGTGGCAAAATTGGGACATTAATGCATTGCTGGTGGAGTTGTGAACTGATCCAACCATTCTGGATGGCAATTTGGAACTATGCTCAAAGGGCTTTAAAAGACTATCTGCCTTTTGATCCAGCCACATCACTGCTTGGATTATACCCCAAAAAGATAATAAGGAAAAAAGACTTTACAAAAATATTTATAGCTGTGCTCTTTGTGGTGGCAAAAAAATTGGGAAATGAGAGAATGTCCTTTGATTGGGGAATGACTGAACAAATTGTGGTATCTCTTGGTGATGGAATACTATTGTGCTCAAAGGAATAAAGAACTGGAGGAATTCCATGTGAACTGGAATGACCTCCAGGAATTGATGCAGAGTGAAAGGAGCAGATCCAGGAGAACATTGTACAAAGAGATTGATACACTGTGGTACAATTGAACATAATGGACTTCTCTACTAGCAGCATTGCAAGGATCCAGAGCAAGGCTAGCTGAGGGACTTATGAGAAAGAAAACTAGCCACATTCAGAGGAAGAACTGTGGGAGGAAAAACACAGAAGAAAAACAACTGCTTGAACAAATGGGCTGATGGGGATATTATTGGGGATGTAAACATTAAATGATAACTCTAGTCCAACTATCAATAATATGGAATTAGGTCTTAATCAATGATACATGTAAAACCCAGTGGAATTGTGCAGCAGCTAAGGGGGTTAGTGGGGCTTGGGAGAGAGGGAAAGAACATGAAATATGTAACTATGGGAAAATATTCAAAATAAAAATTAAAAAATAAAATAAAAGTTAAATAAGGTGACAATATACAGTTCCTTTTCCAATCTCAAGCCAATCAGTTGTTCCCTATTTGGTTCTAATTTTTGTTTTCTTGACCTACATATAGGTACCTTGAGAAAAAAATAAGATAATCTGTTACTCTCATCTCTTTGAGCACTTGCTACATTTAGTTGTGATCCACACAGTCAAAGGCTTTTGTGTAGTCATTGAAGCAGAAGTAGATGTTTTTCTGGAACTCCCTTGCTTTCTCTATAACCCAGGGACTATAGACAATTTGTTTCTCTGGTTTTTCAAAAACCAGCCTGCACTTCTGGTAATTCTGAGGCTTAGTTTGCAGAATCTTAAGCATAACTTTGCTGGTGTGTGAAATGAGTACAAATTAAAATTCAGCAATTTGAATATTCTTTGGCATTGCCCTTCTTTAGGATTGGGCACATGAACTGATCTTTTCCAATCCATTGATCACTGTTGAGTTTTCCAAATTTGCTAGTATATTGAGTGTAGCACTTTAAAAGTATCATGTTTTAGGATTTTAAATAGCTCAGCTGGAATTCTGTCATCCCCACTAACCTTATTATTAGTAATGCTTCCGAAGTCCATTTGACTTCATTCTCCAGGATGCCTGGCTCTAGATCAATAATCACACCATAATGGTTATCAGTGATATTAAGATCTTTCTTATACAGTTCTTCTATAGATTCTTGCCACTTTTTAATCTCTTCTAATTCTATTAAATTCTGATAATTTTCTCCTTGATATCTCTAATTCTCCTGAAGAGAGATCTCTTGTTTTTCCCATTCTATTGTCTTCTTCCATTTCTTTGTATTTCTCATTTTAGGAAACCTTATCTATCCTTGGTATTCTCTGGAACTCTGCACTCAATTGGGTATGTCTTTCCCTTTCTCTTTCTCCTTCGCTTTCCTTCTTTCCTCAGCTATCTGTAAAGCTTCATCGGATCAACATTTTGCTTTTTTGCTCATCTTTTTCCTTGAGATATTTCTTTCTTGTTGCTTCCTCTATAATACTATGAACTTCCATCCATAGTTCTTCAGCAACTATACAAAAATAAAGCAAGATAGTGACTCAAATTCGTCATTGCATTAATGGGGTTGGAATGATCCAGGGGCTATCAATACTAAAAGTGAGATATAGATACAGATATCTCTGTGTGTGTGTGTGTGTGTTTTAAATCCTTTTGTTCTTTATCTTTCTACATCTTTGGGCCAGATAAAGAAGTTGTATTCTTCACAAATACAGTCAATGTGCATGTACCTATAATTAAACACTAAAAAAATCCTGAAAGCCAGCCCCATTCCAGAGAACTATATCTCATAATTGTGCTAAGAATTATGCATGAATGCACAGAAGTTATAATTACCAATGAGACCTTCAACTCTTTCATTACTGAGACCTCATAGGTCACTTCTCAAGGAGGTACCAATTTTCAAGGAAAACATTTCATTATATTACATTAGGTAGGAACTTTTCAAAATGGCATAAATTTAAGTGACCATGGTAGATCACTCTACCTATTTATTGTCTCTTTTCCTAAAGTCAGACAAGCCAAGATTCAAAGGCATAGAACTAATGAAGACTTCAGCTCTCTGCATTCATTTTTTTCCATCAAAAATCTTATGTTCTTTTTTTTTTCTTGTTTACACCTGGTTTATTCTGTGATTTAATTGATTAACTTAATTTAGAGTCCAAGTAAGCTTCACTCATACATAAATGAGGAAACTGAGTCCAGGAAAAAGAAGGCTTTCTTTGTACCCCCAAAAGACACATAGAGACACTCAAACCTAGAGTTTAGGTCTTTTGACTCTCATTCAGTACTCTGCATAGTATGCTATTAAGTTAGACCACCCAGCAAAAATGTTTTCTGGGCCATGAAAAGATGGATAGTTAGATGTTGATGTTGATGCTGTTGATGATTATTGAATTTGGAGTTAGAGGTTTTCCTTCCATTTGAACCTTTCTGACCCTTCCCACTGTAATGATTAAAATTTTCTTGGAGACTATCTCCAAACTCTTTCACCATTCCATTGTATTGGTCTTCTCCCCCCACCATGTGCTTCTTTATGAAATATAAAATTACCCCATTTTATTTCTTTTCACATTTCTCTTAGTAGTATCTTCTTTTGTATCCATAGTTTAAATATATATGTATATGTATGTATGCATATATATTGACATTTCATCCTATACAGTTTGTCATTGTTCCCTCTTGGTATACTCCTTCTAGGTACCCTGATGATAATAGCAGTTTTTAAGAGAGTTACCAATATCATCTTTTCTTAAAGGAATACAAATCATTTGAACTTATTGGGTCCCTTAAACAAGTTGCTTTCCCCACCTTTCTTGATTACCTTTTGGTGATTCTCTTGAGTTCTGTGTTTGGACATCAAATTCTCTATTTAAGTCAGGTCTTTTCTTTATGAATGCTTGGAAGTCTTCTATTTTATTAGATGGCCATACTTTCTCTTGCAAGAATATAGTCAAGTTTTTCTGGGTAGTTGATTCTTGGTTGTAGATCCAGTTTCCTTACTTTTTGGAATATCGTATTCTATGCCTTCCAGTCTTTCAGTATGTATACAGCCAGGTCCTGTGTCATCCTAACTGTGGTTCCACAATATCTGAATAGTTTCTTCTTAGTAGCTTGTAGTATCTTTTCTTTGGTATGGTAGTTCTTGAATTTGGCTATAACATTCCTGGGTGTTGTCAATTGGGGATTAAATGCAGGAGGTGATCTGTGGATTCTTTCAATTTCCACTTTTCCCTCTTGTTCAAGAATGCCAGGGCAATTTTCTTGAATAATTTCCTGTAGAATGATGTCCAGGCTTTTTCTTTTGTCATGATTTTCCAGCAGTCCAATAATTCTTAAATTGTCTCTTCTGGATCTATTTTCCAGGTCTGAAGTTTTATCAATGAGGTGTTTCATATTTTCCTCATTTTTTTTCATTCTTTTGATTTTGTTTTATAGATTCTTGCTGACTTAAATGAAGTCTTTTGCTTCTAGTTGTTGGATTCTAATTTTAAAAGGCTGAATTTCATCCCTGGCTTTTTGGTCATCCTTCTCCTTCTGGTCTGCTTTTCTTTGTAGGACATCTTTCACTTTCTTTGCCTTGTTTTTAAGCTGGTCAATTCTGGCATTCAAGACACTGTTTTCTTGTT
Source organism: Gracilinanus agilis (assembly GCF_016433145.1). NCBI lineage: Eukaryota > Metazoa > Chordata > Mammalia > Didelphimorphia > Didelphidae > Gracilinanus > Gracilinanus agilis. The sequence goes on from NC_058130.1 coordinate 168,163,498, forward strand.
TTAGTTCATGTGCCTCTGATGAGTTCTTTTGGGTTTTTTTAAGTTCTTTTCTCAATTGTCAAATTGGATGACTAATTGTAGGGGGTTGCCAAAAAGGAAATTTTTAGTCTGGGTTAGGAGTAAGCCAAAAAACCTTTAAGGTTCCTGCCTTCTTTATACCAGATTATAAACCTTTAGGACAATCAGTTTCTAGACTGAACCCATTTCACAATCAATGTAGACATAAGACTCCTCTGACCCAATTTAACATGAACCTTAGGAATCTCTGAGAGAAGATTTTCTATATTGTCCTTTATTCTTGAAATTCATCAAAAGTTACTCTGGGTTATTCATTCTTTCAACTTAAATATATTATGTACCTATGCTGGACAAAGCACTGTAATTATAATTAACATTTCCTTCAGATCAATTATAAGACAAATTTCACTTACTATTGGAATCAGATTTATACATAACTCTGAAAATCTCTCATTTTGTCTAGGCTGCCTGAAAAAAAATCAGAGCTAGTTTTTTTAGAGCTACTAGCAATGGTCAGAATAGTCTAATGATTTCTACTGGGAAATTGCTTCTGAAATGCTTTTTAAAAAAATCCTTCATTCTGGGAGAGGGGAGGGAAGAGAGGAGGGAAAGAAAATGAATCATGTAAACATGAATAAATATTTAAAAATGAAAAAAATTTTAAAAATGAAAAAAGAATCCTTCATGCTCAAAAATGCTGGCTGAATATCATGCCCCCAAACCACACTATCCCTTGTTCATTGCTCTGTTGAGTCTTGCTGCAACATTTTGCTAAAAGTATTAATTTCTAATCTGTAAAATGTTGCAAAGATCAAAGTTTGATTCGGTCACTACTGCCCAGTCCACAGGGACCTGTTATGCACTTATACTTAACTTACTGACCTGGGACACCAGAAATCTTTAGGTTCAATCAGAAATATAATGAGCACAGGACCATCTGGGATTTGGACAAGGGAAGAACATCCAGAGGGCAAGTTCCTACCCCTTGTATTCATTCACAAAGAGAAAGAGGGAAGAGAGTTCAAGTACTTGGCAGGTTTGGACAGATGGGTATGAGGTCAGCTGGAGAGATGCTGGTCCTTCAAACTGCTCTGGACAAAGGGTCAGCACAGCTCGTCTGCCATGGATATTGGGATTTCAGGGTCTAGGCCTTCTGAGGACAAGAGTCAGGCACTCTAGATGGGGTGATATTCTTTATGAGATATAAGTATAAGACCCTTAAGGAGGCTCTTTACATGTTTCTTCCAGGGATAGGAAGAAGCATAGTCTGAGAACATGATCCCCCAGACTACTTTCTGTCCAAGGAAAAGGGGTCTTTGGTGTATAAATGCCAGGAAGAAAGTAGCAGGAAATAGAGCCATGTTCCCTTGTACCATGTAGAATCTGGGGACAGGGCAGCCTTAATACAAATAATTGGTTAAGAAGCAGTCTTTAACCATAACAACCTCAACCCCTGCTCTACTGAATTAACCTCAGATGACAGGGTCCCTAGTTATAGCCCTGGGGTCAACTCACAATTAAAATGCATTTCCCTAGTGTTAAAGAGGAATCCCACTCCTATTACTCTGCATTACTCTCCCTCATCTAGCCTTCTCCTATGTGTCTTTGCAGCTGGTGGTCCCAGAATCCCAGGTGCTGAGCAATAATTTTCCTTTATACTTGACTCTTAAATAAAGATATTTCTAAACATATTGCAGTTTTTAATTGTTGCTTTTCTGCATATGCTACCAGAATCTGTGTTGACTTGGTCCTCTCTCCCGTTTTAGCCAGGCTGGCCTGTACTCTGGCAGTTTGCCCTGCTCTGGTATGTTCATTTGTAACCAAACCCCAAAGTAAATTTTCCTAATCCTCTTTGGGAACCCTTCATTTTCTTTTTCTCCCTTCTCTGACTTACAAAGTTGCCTTCTTTCCTCTACATTTGCCTTCCATGGAGTCTACTCTTGAGCAAAAAGGTGCTCATTCTTCCTGGCACAAACACCCTGTGCTTTCCTGTCTTCATTTCTTTGCTAGTCCTGGATCCTTATGCTAAGGGTACCCTCCCTACCCCTAAACCTGTCGGATTCCAACTCAAACTTTAAAGCCCAAATCAAATGCCATTTTCCTAGAAGCCTTCCCAGATCCCCTCTCTCCCACAAGCATTTATGACTTGTCTTCCTTTCAATGTCATACAATCCACTGCATTATTTTAATATAATTAGTCAAGTTGACAAGCATTTATTAAGTATCTACTTTGTGCCAGGCACTATGATAAGTGCTGGGGATACAAAGAAGAGTAATAGACAGTCCCTGCTCTCAAGGAGCTCTCAGTCTAAAGGAGACAAACAACTAAGTGCCAACAAGATACAGACAGGATAAATTGTAGAGGATCCCAGAGGGAATGCATTGGCAGAAAGGCAGACCAGGAAAGCTTCTTGAAGACTGAATTTTAATTGAGAATTTAAGGGAAGTCAGGGAATTTAGGAAACAAAGAAGAGGGAGAGAATTCTAGGCACTTGAGATAATAAGTTATAATGCTTGAAGTTGGAAGAGGGCTGTCTAGTGCAAAGAAACAAAAGAAGGCCAGCATAACTGAATTGCAGTGTTAGGAGAAAAGACAGAAAAGAAGGAATAAGGAGACTGAAATGGTAGGAAAGGAAGAGGTTATGAAGGGCTTTAAAAGCCAGCACTGATTTGATTGTGGAAGCAATAGTGCACTACTGAAGTTCATTGAATAAGGAGAGCATCGTGGTCAAATTTGTATGCATTATTTAGTCTTATAATTTGTGTCTGATAGAACTATATAGAGCTATGAGCTTAATGAAAGTGGGAATTGCATGTTATTTAAACTTTATAGCTCTCTTAGTGCCTTGCACGATGCCCTATACACAGAAAGTACTTAACCAGATGTTTGTTGAATTGAATTATTGATTTCATCTCCATATTTTGAATCCTGTATAACCCTGAGACTAATTCTGGCTAGACTTCTTTGTTCTGGATTAGTTTTTCTACATAATGACCTTTTAGGATGGCCATCCCTCTCTCTTGTCAACAACTTGTACTGAGAGTCCCTTATTTGAAGATTCATAACTAAGGTGACATAACCAGGGTTTCCCCCTAGAGTTCCAAATCTATAGTGCTATGCCCTTATAGAAACAACAGAGCTTAACACCTAGTTGACAAGAATAATTACTTAAAATAGTAAGCTATCAATTAGGCCTCTTGTCCCCACATCCTGCTATTGTACCCCAAGGTGAGCTGTTCCTTGGCCTGGCTCTGCCCTGATCCTCCCACAGCTAAATTTCTTGTACAAAATTGAAAAGGGTTTTGTGTGGTCCTTGTCTCAGGTATCAAAACTGCTAGTTGTGGCCCTGCCTTAGGTGTACATAACTATGTGATTCACCTCCGTAGAGAAGAAAGGCATGCTTTCTTTGGGACCTACAGGCTAAGTAGGGACTCTTAAAGCATTTGTAAGTAAAGAATGACTTAAGCACTCTTGCAAAGAAACAAAGCGTTGGCAAGGGGAGTTCAACAGCGGATTCGATAGGTGCTGATGAGAAGCAGGACCAGGTGCTGCTGACAGATGTGATATCTACAGCATCCTCACTGCTGCAGAACATACCCAAGCCCCAGCAAGATGCCTGCTCTGTAGCTGTGAAGGTGACATCCCCCTGCTACTTACTTACAGCTAATGTAGCCCCCATGGACAGCCTTCAATATACCATGGCAGAGGAAGAGAAATGAATCCAGGATAAGTTGCTGGAACAAAGCTAGTAAACCTCAGCCCTTGCCTTCTGTTCCTTTCCATCCGTAGCTCACTTCCTCTGAATAATAAGGTTGAAGCTGTCCTTCAACACAGAATAGATATCCCTTGCTACCAATCTCCACTGAAGTGATGACCAGGATCTGCTCATTGACCTTAAAGCCATCCTGCTCCCCAGGCGAAAATACATGGATGAAAACACAAGCCTAGCTTCTGGGTAACCCCCTAAGCCCCATGTTGTTGTTCAGTCATTTTCAGCCTTTTCTGACTCTTCGTGATGGCATTTGGGATTTTCTTGGCAAAGATAGTAGAGTAGTTTGCCATTTCCTTCTGTAGTTCATTTTTACAGATGAGGAACCGAGGCAAACAGGGTTAAGTGCCTTGGGTTATCGAGCTAGTGTCCGATGCTGGATTTGAATTCATGAAGATAAATCTTCCAAGTCCAGTACTCTATCTACTGCACCATTTAGAAGCCCCATCATCCACGGTAAAGAATCTAGAATTGTCTTGACTTCTTAGCCAGCTCTGTAGAAGTGGTTTATTCATGTTTCTCAAGTTCACCCCCTCCTTCCATTCCTGCCACCACCGTGATTTAAGCCCTCATCACCTCTTACTTTAACTATTAACCAATCTTCAGATCTTGACTATCTTTCCCCTTCCAATGTATCCTGTGCATTGATTCTTTTTCTAAAATCTTACCTTCCATCTTAAGATCAATACTGTGTATTGGTTCCAAGGCAGAAGAATGGTAAAGGCTAGCCAATTGGGGTTAAGTGACTTCCCCAGGTTCATACAGCTTGGAAATATCTGAAATCAGATTTGAACCCAGAACCCTCCATCATAGGCCTGGGATTCTTGAGCCTTTATACACAGTTTGTCAGTCAAACTGGCATTTATTATGCATTTGCTATGTGTCAGGCACTGTGCTAACTGTGGGGGATACCAAAAAAAGTGAGACAGTCCTTCTCTCCAAGAACTCACAGTCTAATGAGGGAGACAATATCTATGAAAACAACTATGTATAAGCAAGTTATATACATGATAAATTGGAGTTGTTCAATAAAGTGAAAGAACTAGTATTAAGAGGAAAGACTTCTTGTAGAAGATGGGATTTTACCCGGGATTTGAAAGAAGCCAGCAGGGAGAAATAAAGAGCGAGAATATTTAAAATAAGGGAAATATGCAGTGAAAATTCCCAGAGTCCAGAGATGGAGTATCTTATTTAAAGAATAGCTTGTGTGTTCAAGTCACTCCTCTCCTCAAAATCCTTCTGGGCCTCCCTATTACCTACCAAATAAGGTCCAGATTCCTTTATCTGGAAACTAAACTCTATATCTGTTAGTTAAGCCCTATCCTATCTTTCCATTTTATCTCATATGATTCCTAATCTTCTGTTCTTCACCACCAACCTCCCCTGGTACTGCACACTCCAGCCAATCCAGACTATTCTCTCTCAACAGAAGATATGCCCTACTTTCCCATGACTATGATTTTGTTCATTCCTTTCTTTAGAACTGGAATGTCTTCCTCCAATCACACTTAGCTCTCTCTGTTGAAAACATCTAAATAAATCACATTCAAATGTCACTTCTTCCAAGAAGCCTTTCAGATTTTCCCATTCAAAAATAATCTTTCCTTTCTCAGAACTCACATAGTACTTTATGTGTAGTGTGAAGAGTAAGAAGAGAACACCTAAGTGGCACAGTGGAATGCCAGGCCTGGAGTCAGGTGGGCTAATCTTTCTGAGTTCAAATCTGACCTCAGATAAGTATTAGCTGTGTGACTCTAGCCAAGTCATTTAACCCTGTTTGCCTCAAAAATGATCTGTAGCAGGAAATGGCACACCATTCTAGTATCTTTGCCAAGAAAACTCCACATGAGATCATGAAGAGTCATACATGACTGAACAACAACAAAAGGATTTATAAGACCTAAATTCTTGACTTAATCTGAAATTGAATTACCCTGGAACTATTTATTCACCATCAGCCCAGCACCCATGCTCAGTTCAATAGTCTCATTAGGAAATAATTATACTTGCATTGCCACAGAATTATAGCAAGAGAAATATTTTGCAAAATATAAAGTCATAAACAATATCACCCAGTAGAATGGAAGCTCCTTGAAGGCAGAGATTGTGCCACTTTTATATTTCTACTCTAGAACCCAGCATAGAGTCTGACACGTAGTAGACACTTAAAGAATGCTTATTGATTGGTTGGAATTTGACCTACTGTTTTCTTATTTTACTCGCCTTAGATCTGTTGCCACCAGCTATAAAGAATGTCAATCTGCTAACTAAAAATAGAAAATGTTCATGTTTATTGGACAATTTATTGGTATTCTAATTCCATTTTTAGCATATTGCTTTTGAAAATTCAGTTAGTAGTTTTCAGGATTTGTCCTTAATGATCCATTGATCCCTATTTAGTAGATTTTTTGTTATAATTGTTTAGCTCAGCCAATAGTCATAATACCTTTTCATCTTACTTTGTAGAGGGAATCCATTGTAAGAGGAGACTTAAGATTCCTCACAGGACAGCTTCTATGGGTATTGGGCTGGACCAGGCTATATAGTATTTGCCCAGTCACTAGGAAAAGAGCACATAGCCAGCATTAGTTGTATTCTATCTCATTTTAATTCATAGTCATCTATATGTCTTATCTCCCTTAAGAGATTGAGATTGTAAACTCCCTGAGAGGAGGGACTCTGTCTTACTTCTTTCTTCCTATCCCTGATCCCTAGGACAACACTCTGCAACTAAGTTTTTAATAATTGTATCATCAGTAGAACAGAAAAACATGTTAATAAGAATTTACATTATTGTATTAAAATCTCTTAAAACATTTAAAAGATTTTGGTGTCAGTTTCATCTTAATCTAGCCAGGGTCTTATCCCAAGGCTTAATTAGAATGTTTCCTTCTTACTCATCCTGACTCTTTATTTTGGACCCAAGTTTCTCCTACCATTGATATGGAGTTCCATTACAAGGGTATGTCCAAATCCATATGAGACCAACCTGGTATTAAACTGCTTATGCTGTGCCTTCCTGATAAAGATGAGGATATGATTCCCTAAAGAGCTACTTAGAAGTCATTAAAATATAGCAAGTTATCCTTAGCTTAAATGTCTTTCGTTACCTCCAAACCTCTCTGTCTCTCTCTGTCTCTCTCTGTGTCTCTCTGTCTCTGTCTCTGTCTCTCTCTGTGTCTCTCTGTGTCTCTCTCTGTGTCTGTCTGTCTCTGTCTCTGTCTCTCTGTGTCTCTCTCTGTGTCTGTCTGTCTCTGTCTCTGTCTCTGTCTCTGTCTCTGTCTCTCTCTCTCTCTCTCTCTCTCTTTTTCTCTGCATATCTCTCTCTCTGTCTCTGTGTGTGTATCTCCCCACAATCAAAAAATGAGAGATCATAGCTAACTCTGCTCCAATGAGAAGAACCATGACTGACACCATAAGTATTCATTAGGCATCTACTGCATGCCAGTTCTAGATTCTGGAGACACAAATATCCAAGTGAGACAGCTCTGTCCTCAATATTTTTCCCTTGATGGGAGTAAGAGGAGAGAGAGAATGAAGAAGACAGACAGAGAAAGAGACACACAGAGACAGATAGAGTCAGCAATCAAAACAGAGGGAAAATGGTATAGTGGAATGGATATTTGGTCTCAGAAGACCTGAGTTAGAGTCCCTGTTTTGACAGTGAGGAAGGCATATTGAGCAAGGCATATAACCATTGTGTGACTCAGTCTCCACATTTGTAAAATCAAGAGAATAATACTTGAACTATTTACCTCATAGGATTATTGAGATGAGGAAAGCCTTTTATATATTTTAAAATGCTATAGGAAGACATTTTTCATTGTTAAATTTCCATGATTAAAGACAAAAGAAGCATATTTCTTCCCATCACGAATCTTCTGGACCCGTTGCTGGGATAGACATCACATGAAATTAAGATTCAGTAACAGCTTTCCCTGCTCAGGTCACCCCTAGCAACCACCTTCAACACATATAAGATCAGATGCAGACAGCTTTAGCAGAACTGATTTCCAAAAGAGCTTATATCCTGATCAAAAAATTAATAATAATTTGCAGAGAAGGCAAGAATTGGAAAACAGAGATATAAGAATGAATGTTAGCTTTGTGAGCAAGGGAAAATAGAAAGGATAGGTATGTAAAAATGCATTTCCCCTATATCACCATCACTCCCAATAACAATTATCCCCAATCTAGTCAATCAATAAGCATTTATTGAATACCTACATAGTAGATGTTCAGTAAATGTTTGTTGACACTGGAGCTACAAATACAATAGTATGTGCCCTCAAAGAGAATGCATTCTATTAGGGGGTGTATAATAAGTTCACTGATAAGAATAAGATAGAACACAATAAATAGGGATGCTAAGACTATGCTGGGAATTCCAAGACATGGAATTGAGGAGGTTTTAGACACAAGGGGACAGTCTGTATGAAGGCACAGAAGCAGAAATTTGAATGTTCTGTCCAGGGAAGGGTAAATAGATCAATTTAGTATATGATGAAGATTAACATGTAATTACCTTCCACAAGAGAAGCTGGAGTCAAATTGGGAAGGGCTTCAAAGGCCAAAAAGAGGGATTTACATTTTATGTTAGAAACATCAGAGAACCTCTGAAGCTTCTTGACAGAAAGAGGTGGTACTTCAAAAACCTTCCTGTGCCCCAAAGAAATACAATTAAGCCAAACTAACCTTGAACTTATCCAGGTGTGACAACATACATACTCACTCTATACCCAAATTCCACCATCTCTTTGCCGAGAGAGAGGTATATTTCACCACCATTTTTCTGGAGTCAAAAATTAGTCCTCATATTGAATAGTATGAAAACACACTTTGTTGGATTCATAATTTTGTGCCTTTGGAATGACCTTGTCTAGTCCTAGAGTCTGAGCAAATAAATATCTCCATTCCCAGTGGAGAAGGAGAGATTTTTCTTTTCTCTTTCTTTTTTGTTTTCCCCTTCTTTCTTTCTCTCTTCCTTCCTTTCTTCCTTCTTTTTTTCTCCCTTTCTTCCTTCCTCCCTTTTCTCTCTCTCTTTCTTTCTCTCCCTCCCTCTTCCTCTGCCTCTCCCTCCCTCTCTCTTTCTCTTTTTTCTTTCTTTCTCTAAGATGGAGAAAGATGCTTTGTATTTGCTAATTACTAAATAGAGCATGTTATAATCTTTCACCAGAAACCTAGAATCTCAGAAAATAAAATTACTAGGTATTAGGTTGAGTATGTATACCGCCTAAGATCTGAGATCTGACTGTATGTGTCTTTTCTTTGCAGAAGCCTCATGCCCAGGACACTTGAGAGTCAAATTACAATGGAGAAGACCCCCAGCTACTTTGTTACCAAGGAAGCCCCAAGGCGGATTTTCAACATGTCCCGAGATACCAAACTGATTGTGGTTGTCCGAAACCCTGTGACACGAGCTATCTCGGATTACACGCAGACTCTTTCCAAGAAGCCAGACATCCCAACCTTTGAGGGGCTCTCCTTCCGCAACCGTAGCCTGGGACTCGTGGATATGTCGTGGAATGCCATCCGCATAGGCATGTATGTGGTACATCTAGAGAGTTGGCTTCAGTACTTTCCATTGGCCCAGATCCACTTTGTCAGTGGTGAGCGCCTCATCACAGACCCTGCTGGGGAGATGGGAAGAGTCCAGGACTTCCTGGGCATTAAAAGGGTCATCACAGATAAGCACTTCTATTTCAACAAGACCAAAGGCTTCCCTTGCTTAAAAAAAACAGAAAGCAGCATTCTGCCCCGCTGCCTGGGAAAATCCAAAGGGAGAACTCATGTACAGATAGACCCTGAGGTGATAGACCAGCTCCGAGACTTTTATAGACCTTATAATATTAAATTTTATGAAACAGTTGGGCAGGACTTCAGGTGGGAATAAACAGCTTGTGATGGGAGTGTACTCTTCAGGTTTCAATGAGGACAGTCCTCGAGTACACTCATCCTACTCCCTGCCACCACCATCACACACATGCCCATGAGTTCCATGTTACCTAACTCCTCATGTCACCTCATCTTTCCTTCCCCTCACCACCACCCCCAACACACAATCATAGGACAGCCAACACAAAACCCTCTGGGGCTAATAGGGCCAAGAAAAAACAATCTGTCCTCTTCTGATCTATCAGGTCTCCTAAAAAAAGGAAATCAAGGCAGGGTCTGTCTCTGGTCCAATTGGGTTCCTGGTTACCCTTGGACCCATTTCTGCTACCTGGAAGTCAACCATGGCGCCCTTTAAAGCAGGAGGGGATATGACTTCCCTGCAGTGAATGGGCAGACCTGGACAACCTAGCTGTGAAGAAAATTAATTTCCCCAGAGATTACAAATATATTGCTATGTATACACCAGTCTATCCCCATTGCTGTCTATACAGAAATGGGCTTTGTAAACTCAGTTCCTAATTGGCATGTGCCTACCCTTAATGCCCATGGAGAGTTCATTGGTTCAGATCTCCCAATTCAGTCTGGGGAAAAGAGGAGTCTTTCCATCATAGATAGTCCCACTCCATATCCTCCAGACCACTGAGAGCAACCTTCCCTCCCTGAATTCTACCATCAGGAGCTAGAGAAAGGAAGGACTCTCATTATCCCTTGGGAGGCTGAGCCCATGGTCTCTGAGAAAAATCTGGGACCATGAAAATGATGATGAAGATGTCTGGGAAGCAATGTCTTTGAAAGCCACATTGTAATGATAGCTGGTCCTGTGAATAAAGCACAGATTTTTGTGGTTACGGGTACTTCACTGGCACTAGTGTTCTTGTTCAGCATGTAATTCATGCTTGTACATGTGAAATAAAGATGGCTCTCTCTCTTTTGTCCTTAAACATGTGTTTCTTTCTCGAGGCATTTCTTGGCACTCTTGGGCATGCCATTGTCACTAAACCCAAGGAATAGAGGGATAATCCTGTCCTGATTGACCCAATGGGTCATGCCAAAAAGCAAGGGTAGGAGTCTTGGCCAACAGAGTTGATGATGAAACATAGATCCAGATTGGCAAAAGATGGAATGCAAGGATTGGCACTGGAATTACCTCTGTAATCCATGACACCGCCTAGGCACAAAAAGGGTGTGACCAAGGTACAAACCTACAGACCTTCTTTCCCTTCAGATCTCCATCCACAAGTGGCCAAGAGACATCTCTGCAGCCACATAGGTGCCCCTTAGCTTTTCTTTCTGTTTTACTGGTCAAGGAAAAAGTCTAAGGAATTTCAAGACCTGACTGACTTGGGAGGAGGAAGGGGAGTGTTGGGAAACCTCAGGCATTAGTCCCAGAACATTTCTTGGTCTCATTGAACCAAGGGGCTAACAGAAGGAAAGTCAAAGGACTGATTGCCTTTCCTTTGGTAATATACTCATGACAGTTTTACTCCCAAGACCTGGTCACCACTGCACTCTGCTTCAATAGAATTCAAGAAGTTTTAAAAGATGATGAAGGGCTTTGGTTTGAGGACTCCTCCATCCCTCTAAGAGACTAATAGAAGGGAAGCTAGAAGTGGAGGGGAAAACTGGGGCGGGGCACATTTGGGTATCAAGGAGCTGCCCTGATATTCCTGGGTACCATTTTACTCCCTGTACAAGCAGATGTTGGTCATTACAATGCCTGAACAAAGCCTAGATAAAAAGGGAGAGAATGGAATCTGCAGGGGGCTACACTTATTTTGTTTGTACCCAGAGGTCAGAATTAGAAACAGTGAGTAGAAGTTACAGGGAGGAGGGTTTTAACTCAACATAAGGAATGAATTCTAGACTGAGTTGTTGAAGAGTGGAATGGGTTGATGACAATGCCCTGGAGACAGGAAAACCTGAGTTGAAATTCAATCTCACACATTTATTAGATGTGTAATCCTGCAGAAGTCTCTCAACCACTGTCTACCTCAGTTTTTTCATCTGAAAAATAGGAATAGTTTGTTGTCCAGTCATTTAAATAGTGATACTTTTCATGACCTCATATGGAGGATTTTTGGTAAAGATCCTAGAGTGCTTTGCCATTTCCTTTTCCAGCTTATTTTACAGATTAGGAACTGAATCAAACAGGGTTAAGTGACTTCTCTAGGGTCACACAACTAATGTCTCAGGCCAGATTATAACTCAGGAAGATGAGCCTTCCTAATACTAAACCCAGCACTCTATTCCACTATACTAACTAATTTTCAGTGTTGTTATGAAGATAAAATATGATAGCATTTGTAAAATACTTTGAAAACCTAAGACAATAGATAAATGTTAGCTATTGTTAACAACTTGCATTTACAAGGTGCTTTCCTCATAAAACCCTGTGAATTAGATACTGCCTGTTTTATCATCCCCATTTTACAGATGAGTAAATTGAGGCCCATAAATATATATACATATATATATATATATATATATATATGACTTGTCCAAGGTCAAAGAAATAAAACCCAAGTCCTCCTACTCTAATTCCATTGGTATTTTCATTACCTCATAACGCATATATGATTTCACATATATACCTAAAATGCTCAAGTAGAAACTGGTTTACCATGTGATGGGGAAGTTGTATTTGAGATTTTCTTGCTCAAGTACAGATTGAACCAGATGGCTAATTCTGACATTCTGCATTTCTCTGGGTCAGTGGGATTTCTGACAACACATTACAAATGCAGGACTCCCAGGGGCAAGGTGGAGTTATTTCCAGCAAATCCAGAGCTATTGACAATGAACAATGAAAAGGAAAGGGTAAAACAGGCTTAGAAGAAAGAGAAGTGGAATAAAGTAAAACTACATTCATTGGGTTCATTCATACATTTCATCAGAGAGAGGAACAGGCTAGTTTGAATTAAAGACATTTGCAAGTACATAAAGTAACCTCTACTAATTACCAACCAGAAGTATAATTATTGAATTGAGTATATAAAAATGAAGGATGCTAAGGGCTTGAAAAAATTCTTTTTTAAGAAGTATGAATACCAGGTTAACCTCAGACTGTGGTCTACGAAAAGGTATTCTAGTAGGAGCATGAAGAAAAGGCAGAATCACTTAATTCCTTATCTACCAAGGAAGAAAAATGATCTATCAAATGAGAAAAATAGAGCAAAAAAGACTAATCATGAGTTGAAGCCGAAGACAATTAGAGAGAAAAGAACAACTACTTATTCTGAATGTTTTTAGATTATCAGGTCCAGAAGAAGTAAATTCCACATACTAAAAACAAAACAAAACAAACAAACAAAAAAAAAATGAAGGATATGACCAAAAGTGTTCTGGGAAATGTTAACAACTTGATTTCTGGGGGAAAATTACCACAGCACACATTTTAAAGATAATTTGAGGGGCAGCTGGATAGCTCAGTGGATTGAGAGCCAGGCCTAGAGACAGGAGGTCCTAGGTTCAAATCTGACCTCAGACACTTCCCAGCTGTGTGACCCTGGGCAAGTCACTTGACCCCATTGCCTACCCTTACCACTCTTCTGCCTTGGAGCCAATACACAGTATTGACTCCAAGACGGAAGGTAAGGGTTTTTAAAAAATAAAAAAAAAATAAAGATAATTCTGCAATGTTAATGTTTTTATCCATCATATTCTTTTTTTTAAAGTTTAATTAATTTTGAATGTTTTTTCCATGGTTACATGATTCATGTTCTTTCCCTCCCCTACTCCTACCCCCCCTCTTCCATAGGTAATGAGCAATACTACTGGGTTCTACATGTGTCATTGATCAAGATCTATTTCCATATTATTAATATTTGCACTAGGGTAATCGCTTAGAGCAGTGATGGGCAAACTTTTTAAAGAGAGGCCAAAGGAAAGGAAATGCTCATCTGTCAGTCTGTTTCTAAGGCAACTCTTTCAAAGTTTCATTGTATTGTATTCATCAGATTAAGAATAATGTTGCACAGCAAGATAGAACATTTCACGGGGCAGTATCTGGCCTGCAGACTGGTTTAGAGTGTACATTCCCAGTCATATCCTCATCAAACCATGTGATCAAGCAGTTGTTCTTCTGTATTTCTGCTCCCACAGTTCTTTCTCTGGATGTGACTAGTTTTCTTTCTCATAAGTCCCTCAGAATTGTCCTGGATCATTGCATTGCTGCTAGTACAGATGCCCATTACATTCCATTGTACCACAGTATATCAGTCTCTGTGTACAATGTTCTCCTAGTTCTGCTCCTTTCTCTCTGCATCAATTCCTGGAGGTCGTTCCAGTTCACATATCCATCACATTCTTAAGTTTAGACAATCAATAAAACAAATCATGGTCTGGTTTAAGGTGTTTGCTGATTCTGAGGTGTAAATGCTCTTGCTAGAAATTTAACAATCAGCTCTCAAGTACCATTTCAAGCTGGATCCTACTGTTGAGCCAGTGTCCAGTGAACTTTGAAAAATCATGGTGTCTTTGAATGATACTGGAGATTTGGAAGCTCTGTGCTAGAGTGGGTGCTAATTCAGAGGGTCTTTGTTCATTCCAGATTCTGCCACTTACTCCTTGTATTACATTGGGGAAGTAACATTCTCTCTGTGCCCCAGATTCTTCATCTGCAACATGAGTTTGGACTAGATGATCTCAAAGGTCTCTTTCAGCTCAAGTTTATTATCCTAAGGGCAAATGTCCTGATTATGAAAGAAGAGAAAAAGGAAGGAATCTGTAAACTTCAAAGCAATGAGTGTGACTTGGATTCTGGACAAAAATCTAGAAAGTAGAAATGCCTGCCTAACCTCATTTCCTTTTGTGATAGGGTGATTTTCCAGATCAAGGAAATTCTGTAGATATAGCATACCTAGATTTTAGTGAAGTGTTTGACAAAATTGTTCATCCTATCCTTTGTGGAAAGATAGTAAGAAATTGTCTAGTCCAGGGGTCAGCAACCTTTTTGGCTGTGAGAGCCATAAACGCCACATTTTTTAAAATGTAATTTCGTGAGAGCCGTACAGTGCTCACAGTGCGCACTCCTGTAACAGCGCCTGAAAAAAAATTGACTTTATGGCTCCTGCAGAAAGAGCCTCTGGCCCTCAAAAGAGCCAGACATGGCTCGAGAGCCATACGTTACTGACCCCTGGTCTAGACTCTAGACCAGCGGTTCCCAAACTTTTTGGGCCTATCTCCCCCTTTCCAGAAAAAATATTACTTAGCTCCTGGAAATTAATTTTTTAAATTTTAATAGCAATAGGAAAGATAAATGCACCTGTGGCCATCACTGCCACCCTGGATGGCTACAGCACCCACCAGGGGGCGGTGGAGCCCACTTTGGGCATTACTGCTCTAGACGGTTGTGTAGGGCAGCTAAATGGCACAGTGGAAAGAGCACCAGACTTGGAGCTGGGTTTAAATCTGACCTGAGACACTTCTTCACTGTGTGACCCTGAACAAATCACTTAACTTGGTATGCCTAGCCCTTGCCCTCTTATCTTAGAGTCATTACTAAGACAGAAAGTAAGGGATAAAAAAATAGAATATTATACAGTTAGGTATATTGTGAATTAGTTAAAAGATTGGCCCTAATGTATAGTTTGAAATCAATGACATTAATGAATTGACAGCAACTTTGAGAGAGTTATTTTGGTGGAGTATCTCAAGAATACGTCTTTAGCTCTGAGCTATTTAAAATTTTTATCAATCATGGGAATGAGGTCATAGATGGCAAAGCTATGAGAGACTAGCTAATAAATTAAATGGTAATGTCAGAGTTCAAAAAGATTTCGATTGGCCAGAATGATAGATTGACTCAAATAATATAAAGTATAAGAGAAATAAGTTATAAACCCTTTACTTGGGTTAAAAATTTCAGCCTCACGAGATGTGGCTAAAGAATAGTTCTTGAAAAATATCTTTTAGTGGACTTTAAATGTGAAGAGTCAGCAGCATAACATGCCAGTCAAAAAAAGCAAATAAAAATTAAGCCGGCATTAAAAAGAGAAATGTCCAAACAAGGGAGGTCTGCTGAAGTTGGGCTATGTCTAAAGTGTTATAACATATTCAGCTTTGGGTTTCAAAATTTTCTGAAAAACATTAATAAGCAGGAATGTATCCAGAGGAAGGAAGCCAAGATAGCTTGGAAACCAGAGTCCTTGCAATATCTGGACTAATTGAGGGAATTTGGGATGTTTGGCCTGGAGGAGAAAAACTTAGCACCGACCACAGTAGTAAGTACTTAAATTCTTGTTCAGTGCCTGATTGGTAAAATACTTATCAATAATAATCAATAAATATTTATTAAGTACCTACTACGTACTAGGCACAATACTAACCATAAAATGTCCAAGTTGGAAGAGACCTTAGAAAACCTCTATTCCATTCCTTTCCATTTATTTATTCACTCATTCATTCATTCATTCATTTATTTGTAGGTGAAGCAACTGAAGTCCAGGACTGGGGAGAAGTGTAACTGTCTAGCCATAGGTGAAGGGCCGTCATATGGAAGAGGGCTTTAGACTTGTTCTAAGTGAGCTTTGAGGGCAGCAGTAGGAGAAAATGGTGGAAAGTGTAAAGAAACAAAGAGTGATCGATCAGATGAAATTGCAGAGAGGTTCAATGTAAGAAAAAATTTTCTAATTGTTGTCGTACAATCATTTCAATTATGTCTGAGTCTCTGTGACCCCCATTTTGGGTTTCCCTTGGCAAAGATACTGCAGTGGTTTGCCATTTCCTTCTCGAATTCATTTTGCTAATGAGAAAACTGAAGCAAAGAGGCTTAAGTGACTTGCCCAGGGTCAAACAGCTAGTAAGTGTCTGAGGTCAGATTTGAACTCATATCTCCCTGACACCAACCCCAGCACTCTAGCCACCACTTCATCTAAATGCCTAACCATTAAAGCTGTGCAAATTTGGAATCAGCTACCTTGAGAAACTGGGATCTCTCATCAGAAGGGTTCAAGCAACATCTGAGCAACCACTTGTCCTAGTGGGAATTCTCGTTCAATTATAATCTGGACTAGATGACCTCGGAGGTTCCTGCCAAACCTGAGACTCTGAAATTATTTATTTGCCCACTCCATGTAATCTGCTGGGTTTCATTTCCTGATAGGATTTTGCAGGCTTATACAGAGCTCTGTTCTGTCAGAACTATGCCCTTGGCTTATGCTCAGCCACACTCTCTGAGTATCTCTATTGGTTTAGTTGTCCCAGTGAACATCTTCTTCGCCTCCAACACAGTCTTCCCGGGCTCTTCCCCTCCCCAACCCTTTCCAACTTCCCTCAGTAGCGCCCGTTCCAGGAGTTCCCCTCTTGCCATGTCATTTTTCCCTGAGTGACTCTGACAGACAGCTCACTGCTTTTCCTCCAAATAGAGAATCATTTCATTAGTTTCTTCGTAAAGCCCATGATTTGGAGAGCCTGAGTCGGCATATTATAGTGCTCAGGTCTTAAATTTAGCTCTGCATTTTCCAGGAGCTAAAGCAAGAACAGAAACAGGTTAGTCTTATTTTCTGACAACAGAAACCATAAAACTTGGCTTGAAAAAATGGAACATTTCCTAAAGGAAAGCATCATCATTATTATATTTAACAATGGTAATAGTAACAATATTACATGCATATACTCAATAAATTCAACATATACTTTTAAAATGCCTACTATGTTCAAGGTACTAGGCTAAGCTTACACTGGGGCATATGAAGAAAAAAGTAAACAGTTTCTGCCCTCATGGAACATATTTTAAATCTATGTTCTCACTTGATCCTCATAACAACCTATGAGGTTGGTAGGTTAAAAATCATTCTCCCCATTTTACAGATGAGGAAAACTAAGACTGTGAGAAAGAAGATAAGGGATTTACCTTTATTTATAACCACTAAAAATGGCAGAGATCATTATTAGAACTCGGGTCTCCTGATTCCCACAAACCCAAAATTCAAACGTGAAAGTTAGCATACTTCATTTCATTTTTATCTGGCAGGGTAAAAATTATTCTCCCCATTTTACACATGGGGATACTAAAAACAAGAAGGAGATGGCTTCAAATCTGGCCTCAGATACTTCCTGCCTATGTGACCCTGGGCAAATCATTTAATCCCCACTGCTTAATCTTTATCACTTTTCTGACTTGGAACCAATACACATTATTGATTCAAAGACAGAAGGTAAGGGTTTAAAGATTAAATCCTCAGAGAGAGAAAGAGGATAAGAGATTTATTTACCCATGGTTACCCAGCCAGTAAGTTATAGAACTGGTATCAGAACCCAAGTCTCCTGATTCCCATAAACTCAAGACTCAAACATGAAAGCTAGTACTTTTCATTTCATTTTTATATGGTAGAGTAAAAATTATTCTCTCCATTTTACAGATGAGGAAAACTAAGACTCAGAGAGAAAGAGGATAAGGGATTTACCCCTGGTTATACAACTAATAAGTAGCAAAATTGGCATTAGATCCCAAGCCTCCTAATTCCCACAGATCTAAGACTCAAACCCAGCAGCCAACACATTTTAACTTTATCTGTTATGGAGAGAGAAGTTGTCCTTATGCAAAGTTATTTTGCAATAAGCAAAAGAAGCAAAAACAAACATCACCAGCATTTCCCCATCCATTTTCAAATCTCTTATTCTTCATTCATAAAACGCCGTGTTCTTTCCCTTCATGGGTATACCCCTTCCTTCCCCTTCTACGTCTCTGGCATGGTGGAAGCAGAATATTTCTAAAATGAGACACCTGGAACCCCTCTGCCCTCATCCCCACCACAAACAGGATTATCAGGGAGAAAAAAATAATTTATTACATTTCATTTAGCTACTGAGAAAGTGAATATTTGCATAGCTGAGTTTACTTTGGGGACTGCGGACTAGGACTACATTTTAAAATTCTTTGACCACTTTCCTTCAGATCAGAGGCAGTGTGGTATAATTGAAAGGACATTTGACTAGGATCCAGGAGACCCAGGATCTAATCTCATTTCCTTTTCTTTTGAATTTGTAGCGCTTGGGCAAGTCAATTCCCTCTCATCTTCATTTACTTTCTTTCTACAAAATAAGAAGAACGGGTTAGATGATTTCTAAAGTCTACCTTAGCTTGGACCTTCTATGATTGTAAGAATTTGGTAAATCTATCAACTGACAAGCATTTATTACGTATACACTATGTGCCAGACACTGCTAGGATGTGAAGAAAAAAAAAATAAACAAATGGCCCCTTCCCTCCAAAAACTTACATTCTATTGGAGAGACAACAAATAAGAAAAAGACAAATTTGATGGGGAGGAAGGGCGAGCACCAGCAGATGGGGTATATTCTCTTTATCTTGGCGGATGACTTTTGTCTCAAGAGGAAGAAAGACCTCAGTCTCCAACTTTTTTTGCCACATTTTAAAGCTATATGCTTTGCTTCCCCACCATCATACAGGCATGGCTGAGAGGACAGCAGCCTGGGGCAGGAGGAGAAAGATTATCAGTTGAGGAAACTGTGGCCCCAGGGAAAGGGGGCACCCCCTCTCCTTGTCCCATCAGCCTTTGTTACGGGTAAATACAGAGAAAATTTTTCCCAGAGAAATTTATTCTTTAAGTCCCCTCCTGACTGATATCTATTCAATAACTTTGGCCTGGCTTGGTGAGTGATCTGAGTGATGCATGTCCAACCTCTATCGACCATGTGGCTTTGTTTCCAGCTGGGTGGCCCTCAGAGTGGCATCTCACTGCCCCTTCCTGTAGCCCTGTACCCCAGGGCTCTGGGCGAGTTTCTGGACTGTGGGGTCTGCTTTTCCAAGTTATGGGGGAAAGGATTCTGGGCATACACTGAAGATGGCTCTATAGACCCAACAAAAATCTCTTCCTGCCACCGTGCTCAACCCATTCTCTTCTTACATGCTATTTCTTCTCAATTGACTTCCTTCCTGGCCTTCCCCACTTCAGACTAGCCCTGAAGGCATTGCTCTACCTTAAAGACCTTCACTGCAAGGAGCTGTGATATGCAGCATGTGTGATAGGCAGAGTACATAAGATTTGACCTGCAGAAGACGCGATTCATAGATTCATGAGTTCTGTTAGAGGAAGGAAGTCATACCTTTGACTCTCTCTCCTGCCAATGGACTACCCTCTGACCCCTGAAGACACACTGGGCTTTCTCATTTCTATGCCTCTGCTCACACCATATTTTATGCCTAGAATCCCTGTCCTCTTCACATGATCAAGTTCAAAGAAACCTAATTCTGGAGTCAATAGACTTAAGTTCAAATCTTGCTTCTGATGCTTACTACCTCACCATTTCATGAGTGAATGCTATGTGCCAAGCACTGTGCTATGTCCTGGAGGTGCAAAAAAAAGCCAAAAATAAGATTTTTTCCCTTAAGGAGCATCCCATGACAGGGGGAAAACATGATATATATGGTATAAATAGAAGGTAATCTCAGAGGAAAGCATTGCCAGAGTGGGTACTGGAAAAGGCATCCTGAAGAAATTACAATTTGAAGAGTCCTAAAAGGAAGGAGGATAGCTTAGGTGGCTCACTGGATAAAACACCAGACTTGGAATCAGGAAGATGTCTTCATGAGTTCAAATCCAGCTCCAGACTCTTATTAGCTATACGACCCTTGCCAAGTCACTTAACCCTGTTTGCCTTAGTTTCCCATCTGTAAAATGAGATAGAGAAGGAAATGACAAACCACTCCAGTATCTTTGCTAAGAAATCATCTGCCCCCCCCAAAAAAAATGGGTTCAAAAAGAATTGGACACAACTGAAATGACTGAACAACTGAAAGGAAGACTGTGAAGTCAGGAGGCAGAGGAGAGGTGGAAGAATGTTACTGGCATGGGCATGACCAGTGAAAAGTTGTAGAATGGAGTGTTGTATGCAAGAGATTGCAAATATCTTTTGACAAGTCATTTAACTGCCCTGGGCCTCAGTTTACTTACCTGTAAAATGAGAGTTGGATTTTGAGGTACCTTCCAGCCTTAGATCTATGAATCTATGAGCCATACCTTTAAATCCTGGCCAGATGTCATTTCTTATTGTATAGCAATATTATTCCCTTTGTGAGGATTGCTGGGCATTTGAAACTGTACTATTGAATTGTGGAATAGATAAACTAAGAGAAAGAGGCTTGTGGTGTTATTTGGAATTTTTTTAAACTCTTACCCTCCACCTTAGAGGTATGTACTGGTTACAAGGCAGAAGAGTGGTAAGGGCAAGGGAATGGAGGTTAAGTGACTTGCCCAGGGTCATCCAGCTAGGAAGTGTCTGAGTTCAGATTTGATTTTTTTTAAACTCTTAACTTCTGTGTGTTGGCTTCTAGGTGGAAGAGTGGTAAGGGTGGACAATAGGGGTCAAGTGACTTGCCCACCGTCACACAGCTGGGAAGAGTCTGAGACCAGATTTGAACCCAGGACCTCCCATCTCTAGGCCTGGCTCTCAATCCACTGAGCTATCCATATGCCCCCTGGTATTTGTTTTTAATTTAATTTTTCTTTCTCACCCCTCTCCCCTTACTTAAAAAAGAGAGAGAGAGAGAGAGAAATTCTTGTAACAAATATGCATATTCAATCAAGACCAATTCCCATGATGGCCAAGTCCAAAAAATACGTTTTAATCTTTACCCCGAATCCCTTCCCAGAGGAAGTAGGGAGTCTGCTTCATCACGGTCCTTTGGAATGGAGTTAGTCATTTTAATGATGGGAGTTCTTAGGTTTTTCAAAGCTATTTGTCTTTAAAATGTTGTTGTTATTGTGATGGTACTTTCAAAGAAAAAGGAGCCAAGATGAAATACAATCGTTATTGGGTGAGTTTTCAGGGTTCTGTTGGAGTTTAAGATTCTAAGGTTGTGCTATTTTGGTAGGACTACAGGGCCAGGCCAACCCATTCCACTTACCTGTTTGAGAAAGATAAGAGAAGTGTAGAAAGAAGATTCCACGTTTGATTCTAGGGAATTTGGCATCTTTTATTAATTCAATGGAACAGTGATTAAGTGCCTACTATGTATATAGCAGAGTGCTATCTGCTAGGGATGAAAAAAAGGATGAAAGCAAAATAGTACAAACCTTGCCTTTACTTTTTACTAAGGGGAGACACATTTCGTACATACCTTAAAAGTAGGATTAGGATTAATGAGAATAAAGGTAATATCCAAGCTTTGCTAGGCAAAGTTGAGATAGGAGAGAATACTTTCCTCTCAAAGTATTTAAATCATATTTATTTTTAAATATTTTAAAATTATTTTCACGAATTGTTTTGATGACTGGCCTTGGAGAGAGGAGGCAAAGGCAGTTTTGATTGTTGTTTTTCATCTTTGTGATCTCATTGCCTACCATAGTCCTTTGTACATGTTATGTACTAAATGAGTCTTTTTAATTGAATGCACACAACAATCATAAATGTATAAGTTGGTATATATACACACTTTTGAATGTGCATTTGTACCATAAAGTACTTGTAAATACATATGAAAATTTATCTAAGAGTGGCTGAAAATTCTAAGGTCAACTAAGTTGGACAATTTTGAAGTAAAACAATTTCCTTCCTTCCTTCCTTCCTTCCTTTCTTCCTTCCTTCCTATCTTTCTCCCTCTCACTCTTTGTACAAGGAACTGTAGTTTATATGTTAAAAAGAAAGAGACAATTTGGGAATTGGATCAGGGGGACAGAAACACACAGTAGATTCCCCAAAGATAATGTGCTGCTATTTGCCAGTCCTCTAAGGAACAAGGGGTGAGGGGACACAGAGACATATTCCTTCCTGTTAATAATTGTCATTATCCCTGGCATGAGCTACTAAGTGAACAGTATATTCCACACAGCAATAATAATTTATAGTTGCAGTTAATGGCCTGTTTTATAGAACCCACAATTATAATTGAATGTCAAGTGCTGTGAATCTCAGCGGATGGAATCCTCCAACCATTCGCACCTGGTGTTTAATTTTTCAATTTAATTATTAGATTCCTCATCTCTTCCCGCCCCTGCCCTCTTTCAATGCAGCTCCCAGCTGCTCAGAGCTTCTGCCCATCACTCTCAACTTTCATTGTCCCCTCCAGGTCTGAGCACCAAGTATCCAGAAGCACTGCTTCACAGGACATTTGATCATGAATCCAGAATGTCTGGTCCTGATCCATACATGATTTTGAAAGGCTGGTTGGTGACTCAAAGTCTCCCTACTGGTGAACCAGACAAAGCCCCTGTGTCCAAGATGGCAGAGTGAGGAGCTCTCCCAGCAGACTCCCTAAACAACTTTAAAATAATGCCTCAAAGTGAGGCAGTGAGGAATGGTAGAGCCAGCAAAAGGTCAGAGAGATACTCTTCCTGCCCAAAACGACTTAGGAGGTTGGAAGGAGAGATCTGTGACACAGGGGTGGAGGCTGGCCCAGAGTCCAGGTGGATGCAATACCGGTGGTAGGCGTAGGTGGTGATGACAGAATCAGCAGCAGCTGTGGGAGCTTTCAAGCCAGCAAAAGTAAGGGGACCTGGCAACTGATCAGAAAGAGCTTACAGTATACCCAATGCTGGCACTGGATTCAGGACTGGAAGTTGTTTGGCAACCCCATTGTGGGTATCCACTCCTTGCTCACAATTCAGGAGCACTTTTGGTCCCAAGGGAAGAGAAATCCTGAGGATCAGCATTGCTTCTGGTCCCAAGGGAGCAGGGGCCCTGAAGGGTAATATTCATTGAAATCCCAGGAGATTAAGAACCCTTCCTGGATAAAGAACAAAACTCAGATCAGGAGAGTGGTGACCACACCATTCCCCAGATCACACCACCTTAGAAACACCAAAGGCTTCCAGCTTCTCAGAACTAGCTCTGAAAACTATGGTGTGTGTGTGTGTGTGTGTGTGTGTGTGTGTGTGTGTGTGTGTGTGTATGGAATATGACACTATATATGAAATATAGCATAAAATAATATTCCCTCACTCAAGAACAGAGCCCAACTTTAACATACATTCAAAGTCATGAAAGAGACAAGGAAAATGAATGACCAAGAAAGAACCTGAATACAAAATGCTACTAAATGGTGACAGGGAAGGTCAAGACTGGTAAACTAAGCAAAAATTTTCCTGGACAGGCAAAAATAGTTACCAATAGACACCCTAAAGAACTAGTGGAACTACTTTCTTTACTGGCCAGGGGCTTTAAGCACTTGATCAAAGTCCTTTTCTTCCCCTGTTAGCCCTATACCAATTATGGATGGATGGATGAATGAATGAATAAAAAAATTTAACAAGTACTTACTATACCTGTATTAGGTATTAGAATACAAATAGCAAAGATAAGGCATTACTTGCTCTCTAGAAACTCATATTTCAAATAGACCATATAGGTCAGGAGGTTTCCAATTCAGGATGGATGGAAGAGCCTAGCACCTTAAATATGTACTTGAAGGGGATATGGCAAGTCCCAGAGATTCTTAGGGAATAATGGTAACTCAAAAATGTTTGGGTGTCTTTCAGGGCAGAGAGGCAGTGTAGATGGTAAGGTTCTATAGTTCTCTGTCCTATTGGAAGGATTATAGATGATGATTCTCTGATCCAAGCAATGTGAGTGGTCATGTTTTCCCAGTAAATAGGAGTGGAAGGGGCTTTATACACCACCACTAGAAAGCTGGTAATAGGACTAAGAGTTGGAATGGCGCAGAAACTCTGACTTTCCTCTGTAGGAGGATGGATGGAGGGTCAGTGTTCACTCAAGAAAGGGAAAGGAAAAGTGAACATTGTCTGAATGGTTAAGGGGAGGACACTCCATGATGCTTGCTACGGGTAGGCTCTCCAAGAGGGATATGAACCAGTAGATCATAGTCTCAGAGACTGCCCCAACTCCCTGTGCCTCAAGTGATGCTCAGAAATTCACTTTACAGTAGTCATAATACCTTCAATAAGCATAGGGGACAGGGCAAAGACTCAGGTAAATAAGATCATTGAATAATGGATATAGAGTTGGAAGAATCCTTAGGGATTATTTGACCCAATCCCTCATTTTACAGGTAAAGAAACTGAGACTTAGAAAGAATATATGGCCTCAGCCAAGGTCACTCAGGTGTTAAATGAAAGAACTGGGATCTGGCACAGGTTCTCTAACTAGGGATTGTCTATTTCCTCAAAAAGCTAATAATTTAAGACAGGAGCATTTTAGTTATAGACTCATGGGGACTAAGTACATACCAACAGCTAGACAAACACTGAGCACCAAGTTCAATTTGACACCAACTTCAAGCTAATGTTCTTGGACATCAGCTCCATCCCAAACCTTGAATATAGTTGATGCTCAAAAATATGGAAGGAAGGAAGGAAAGAAGGAAAGAAGGAAAGAAGGAAGGGGTACAATGGGCAATAGGTAAAAAATGAAAATTATAAAAGGTTAAAAGATCAAGGGGAGTTTTCAAGTTGGCAAACTTGAGTGTAAAGTATGCAGCCCAGGAGAAGTCATAAGAAGCAACTCACTAGACAAACAGAGTGCACCAAGATGAGAGGCTGAGTGAGCAGAGGGCTTGAAAAACAAGGAAGATAAGGAAAGATACCTTCCATAACCTGAAGTACCTGAATCAAAGAGGGGCTGGAGGAGCAGAGGTCAAAGTGAATGGAGGAAAAAGCAGGTGCATTTAGTAATTAGTATCTGGGCACAGTGGCAGGGTTGGTGCTTAAGGGAGGGAGTCTGAGGAGGCGTGAGATGCCCAGGACAGGTTAAAGCCAGCAGCTGTACAGATGGATAGACTCCATTCCAGGGTGCCATATTATCCCTCTGTTTGTAAGGCCAGGGCCTCTTAGTGGCCAAAGCTGATTATTTGTATTTATCCTCCTTGCCTTGATAAACCCAAAGCTGATTGCTTAGGGGAAATGCACCACCACCCCACTCATCCTCTTGGCACCAAATACTCATTTTATTTAGAAGGAGGTAAGCACAGGACAAATAACAGGAAGTTATTTCATATAGCAGGTAATAACTGAATAGGATTCATTATCCCAAGAGGAGGTACAGGCAGGAAATAGGGTTGGATTTTTTTTCAAATCCATGAATGACAAAGTCATCAATGGCCATTTAGAGAATCTGGTCAACGCCACATAGTGAAAAGAATTCGTGAAATCTGGAGTCAGAAAATCTAGGCTGTGAACTAGGCCACAAGTTCTAGGTCCCTTCTCTGGCCCTCGATTTCCTCCTCAATGAAATGAGTTTGAACTGGAAAGATAATATCTATGGACCTTCACTACTCTATTTGCTTCCTCTTTTATCCATCCTTCCAGGCCATCTTGCCATCTACTACTCTACTTCCTATCTAGACAGACCAGCAATCTCCACATCAGACTTCCAGAATCCATGCTTTACTCCCTAGGAAAGTTGGGGAGTTCATCTTTGTAATTCTTAGCCCTACAGCACAGCTGTCTTGACTGATGATTCAAGTAGTGAATTGGTGAATTGATGGGTGAAATTGGCTTGTTTTGCCCACTATATTTAGTTCATCACAAGACCACATTAAACATCACTTTCATATCCCCTGCAAACATTTCAAATCTCAGACCATCTTGTTATACACCTATATCATACATATACACACCATCCCTTTCACTGATTGTTCCGGTAATAGAATTACTATCAAATCAAAAGTCTCATTGCTTCTGGAAAGGATGTTAGAGCTTCTTGTCTCATTTGTTGATGTCATAGACCAAAACACCACTTCGATAGGTACATTTCCATATTCTTCTTTTAGAATGTAGGCTTACTGAGGGCAAGGACTATCTCTTTTTGTATTTGTATTTCTAGCACTTAGCATAATGCCTGGCACACAGTCTTTAGTAAATGATTTTTTCATTCATTTATTCATGTTTTTTACTCCCCCCCCTTACTTTCTGTCTTAGAATCAATAGTAAGGACCAGTTCAAAGGCAGAAAAGTGGCAAGGGCTAGGCAATTGAGGTTAAGTGATTTGCCTAGGGTCACACATCTAGGAAGTGTCTAAAACCAGATTTGAACCCAAGATGTCCCATCTCCAGGCCTGGCTAGCTGCCTACTAAACCACCTAGCTGTCACCAGTCATATTCTTTTAAGGTTGACAGTGGGGAAAACAACCTGGAATCCTTCCCTCCTTTCCTCTACCTTTTGGCTTCTCTAGTTTAATTCAAAGCTCAATCTCTGCAGGAAGCCTTTCCCA
Source organism: Gracilinanus agilis (assembly GCF_016433145.1). Classification (NCBI taxonomy): domain Eukaryota; kingdom Metazoa; phylum Chordata; class Mammalia; order Didelphimorphia; family Didelphidae; genus Gracilinanus; species Gracilinanus agilis. Next base: position 168,190,308 of record NC_058130.1, read on the forward strand.
GCCTACCCTTTTCCCAGACCCTTCAACTTCAAGTGCCTTCTCTTCTCATATTCCTTTCAATCTCTTTATATATCCTTTTCTTACCTATTTACCTGGTGTTTCCTTGATTAGACTACAATAACTAACAAAGCACTTAATAAACACTTTGTGCAAAACACTGTACTCAGTACTAAAGACAAATAGAAAAAATAGTCTCTGCCCTCAGGAGATTCACTCTCTAATAGTGGAGACAATACTTAAGTAAGTTTTGAGATCCATGGGAGATGGAGAGGTTCACTGGTCCTTAGGATGCAACAACAAAGCAGATAGCAATGCTTCTTATTTAATGTCATTTCCTCTGATAAAAATCATATCAGTTTCTGATATCAAAGTATTTGATGTTGTTAAAGACTTTGGTGGCAAAAAGCTTTCTTTTCTGGGTTGTCAATAGATGTGATTATAGCATCTGTAGGAACAGTCGGCAAGGTGGGTCCCTACATAGGTTTCTTCCCAGGATGATGATTATTTTTGTCTTTTTTATTCTAACACTTAGCCCAGTTCCTGGCACATAGGAAGTGCTTGATAAGTGCCTGTAGACTTTACCTGTCTGACTAACAGGCCATTGCTTGAGCAATGGATCTGATTTAGGGTTGTAATTCTTGTTTTCCTATGCCAAGTGACACTAATCCGAGGACCAAGTCGCCAGAGGTTCAAACCCAGGTTTTACTAGTCTAGACTCAGCTGAGATCCAGGCTGGGGAATAAAGAAAGAAGCTGTAGGGAAGAGTTGATATGTGGCTCCTGCCTCCATTGCCTTGGTCTAGAGTTGTGTCCTTTGCATGTTAACAAATCTCAGAACAAAGAATAAAACAAAACAGCCCCAGAGCTTCATCTTCAGCGTAAACTAAGCTCTACTGTCTAGTACAACGGTCAGCAACCTTTTTGGCCCTGAGAGCCATAAATGCCTGCAGAAGGAGAAGGATGGAAGGGGCTGGAATATGCGGCAGGGGCTGAAGGGCCCCCTGGGGCACATCCTTGGGCTCTGCCCTGACTGGCCTGTCAGGAGGTAGTGCCAGATATGGCTCGAGAGCCATATGTTGCCGGCCCCTGCTCTAGTAGAATTCAGGCCAGCCACTTGGGAATTCAGAGCAGCCATCAGGTATCGTCACCACCTTTTTCCTTTCTGCTTCTAAACTCTGTTCCCCACCTCCTACTCTGACATAACTTCCCTGTGAAAATGGTTAAGAGATTGCTGAGTTGGGGGGGGGGTTAATTTTTATTTTATTATAAGAGTGGACACTTACAAAACATGTTATAAACATTTGTTCATTTGTTCTTCACAGTCACCCAGCGAAGCAGGAACTATTAGCCCAGTTTGACAGGGGAGAAAGTTGAGTCTTGGCATAGTTGATAGACTTCCTTAAAGTTATATAATTAATAAATAGCCAAAGTGGTTTTTGTATCTAAGTTTTGTTGGTCTCTACCCAGTAAGTGCTTTTCCCAATTCTACATTGCTTCTCTCACCATCCCATCTCTATTCCCGGTCCAGGTTTGACCTATAGGTTAATAGATTTGGGACTCAAAGGGACCTCAGAAGCTGTTTAGTCCTCTCATCTCAGTGTATATATAAGGAAACTAAGGACTAGAAACTTAGAGGATTAGAGAGCTAAGAACACATGTAGTAAGCATCAGAAGTAAGATTCCAAACCAGGTCCTTTAATTCCAGAGAGGGGCCACTTAAGTCTGTAGCAAGGTAGTGCTGTCCAAAGTCCTAGCCTGAAGCCCAATGACAGGAAATTGTCTGAGATAATTCATGATTGCTTGTGGGAAGGCCAAGACCCCACCTCATTTTGACTTTGAATTATTCTTCCTCAGGGACATGCTTTGCATATAAGGAATTTAAGTGTTTTCCTAATTAATTTGTCAAAAATTGCCTGTGACAGATGGTTCATTTTCCCTAATCATTCAGTTTCCCCCAGGGACTTCACAGAAAATTAGCCAAGAAGAGGAGCTCTGAGTCCTGTTGCTTCAGAAGGACATAGGCCATTCTGGACTCGGAATCCTTCCCTCCAAACCCAGCTTGACTGAGCTGGTTGATGGAGCCACCTGCTTCTAGCTATGTCCTGGGACCTCAACCCATGGGCAATTTCCCTCAGATTACTGCTCCTCACAACTATACTGGCTGGTTTTAACTTTGATAGGATCTACCAAGACCCTGGACTTGTACCAGATAAGCAAATTATCTTTTTTTTTTTAAACCCTTACCTTCTGTCTTGGAATCAATACTGTGTAGTGGTTCCAAGACGGAAGAGTGGTAAGGGTAGGCAATGGGGGTCAAGTGACTTGCCCAGGGTCACACAGCTGGAAGTGTCTGAGGCCAGATTTCAACCTAGAACCTCCTATCTCTAGGCCTGGCTCTCAATCCACTGAGCTATCCAGGTACCCTCTCAAATTATCTTTAGGAAACCAGATCCAGTATGTTCCAGGTAAACAATGAATTCCAAACCAAACCATATTTCAGACTACCTCAGAATCTAGCCTAGCTCAGAAACTAATTCAGTTCAGTCTCTAGCTGAGTCTAGACTCTAGCCCAGACAGCCTAGAAACCTAACCCAGACTTTTCTAGAAGTCAGATCAAATTAATTTCAGGGTGGCCTAGTTTAGTCCACAACCTAGCCAAGTCAAGCCCAACCCAGTCAAAATGTGGGGATAAAGGCAAAGGAATTTCCTGCTGTTTCTAGTCACTAGAGATTGACCAAATTAATTTTTTGTATGTGTTTTGTTGCTTATTTATAGGACATTTGTCCTTTCTCTCAGTTACATATAAGCTTCATGAGGGTAGAAACACATTTTTTTAGTATCTTCAGCATCCAACAGTGTCTGACATATATTAACTACTTAATAACTACTTGTGGAAGGAAAATTAAAGGAGGAGAAATAAGAGAGGGAAGGAGAATGAAGAAAGGAAGAAAAAGAAGGAAGAAAAGAAGGGAGGGAAGAAGGGAGAGAAGAAGGAAGGATGGAAGGAAGAATGGAAGGAAAATAGAAGGAAGGAAGGAAGGAAGGAAGGAAGGAAGGAAGGAAGGAAGGAAGAAAGAAAGAAAGGAAGGAAGGAAGGAAGGGAGGGAGGGAGGGAGAGAGGAAGGAAGGAAGGAAGAAAGGAAGGAAGGAAGAAAGGAAGGAAGGAAAGGAGAGTTTCCTACTCAAAGACAAAAGCTCCTGAGTCAACGCTTTTAGGACTTTGCCTCTTCTATCATTCTCCATCTTCCTAGTAGAGCTCCCCTCTGGAGGTTCTAGGGCATAACGATTTTCTTAGAAATCATCCTAAGTAAAGCATATTCAATGTCATAGCTCTTGAGTCCCCTCCTAAGCTCCAGCTCGGCTGTTTTTTTTTCTTTTTTCCCCTCAGCATGTCTGCAGCCCTCTGTCTTGGCAAGGAACTGAACAATCATTTTTACTATTCATCACTCTAACAATCTCTCTTCTGCTCTTGGCTCCCTCCTCTAAATCACCTTTTGCTGAGTCCCCTCTCACCAGCAATTTGTCTTTGCCAGAAATTCAAGCCTTCAGGCTTCTTTTTCTAACAGTTCCACAGCATTCCCTGGGGAATCCCTGACTTTCCTTCTCCCCATTTCCCACTGCCTCAGGAATACAGACACCTTGAAGAGTCAAAGATTTGCTTTTCTGAAGCCACTGTGAGGGCTCCAGTGGCCAAGGCTCAAATTTCCAAGGAAGGAAAGAAGGAAGGAAGTGAGGGAGAGAAGAAATAAAGAAGGAAACAAGGGGAAAAAAGGAGAGAAGGAACAAGGAATTGGCCTTTCTCTTCTCCACATTTCTCTGAACCATAGAGTAAGAGACTAGGAGAGTCAGAGGATCAAAACAGGAAAGAAACTCAGAGACAATTATTCCAATGTAGTCATTTTACAGATGACAAAACTGAGCCTCAAAAAGGTTAAGCATCTTACTTGAGGTCACACAGATAGTTACTAGCAAGGTAACTGCTATATTACCTGTTTGTCCTCTGTCAAAATCCAATGCTCTTTCCACTATGTTACTCTGGTTCCTCCTTTTCAGCAGAAGTCCAACTTTAACTGGTCTGACAGGAATCCAAAAAAGACCTTCATTTTCCCTTGGGTGCAAGTAGTGTTAAATTTTGTCTTTGTTTTCTTTATTGCTAGCATAAGACCTGGTGCTTAATGTAGGCTTATTAAATTTAACTTCATGATTTCACATTTCCATAGAAAATCCAGATGACCAATATCAGAAATGCAAAAATATAATCCTAGAATGCTAGAATTGTAAAATATCCTAGTATCCATCTAGTACGAAGTCCTTATTTTACAGGAGAGGAAACTAAGACCCAAAGAGGTGAAATCACTTATTCACTTACCTGGCAAGTTAGTAGCAAAGTCAGGATTAGACCCCAGGTCTCCCACTTACCAATTCAGTGTCCTTCTACTGTACAAAATTGCCTATCAAAAACATATAACAGCAAAATTTCCATTAGTCATAATTTGACTTTCAACAAGGGTTGGTTAATCTTCAGCTAACCAAAACATGTAATTTTCCAGACCCCTTGATAACAGAAGCATTCTGCCTATTCAAGGTTGGTTGCTATTCTACTTGGTTGGTTGCTATTCTACTTAAGGAAAATCAAAAAATCACTGACTTTTCCAGCAAAACCATATAAGAATGAATTCCCTGAGGGAAGAACTAAAATAGGCTCTGATGATCTAAAGGATGAACATTTTCCTATGGCACCATTTCCCCAAAAGCTCAGTATGCTGAAGTGTAGGAAATTTTCATATAGACCCTCTCCTTCACATTTGATTTTCCCCTCCAGGGCAATTCCTCATTCCAATCCCACCCTTAACCCACCCCTACTCATCTCTGACTCTTAAGACTACTCACTCTTTCCCCAGTGGTCATGGGCCAAGCCCCTCCAGACCTTCCCCCCAGCAACTGCTGGGGGAACATGTTTACTCACATCATTTGAATGAATAGGAAGTCATTACAATCTTTCAGGTAAGAGGAGGAGTAGACTTTGCCATGTACCCTGCAGAGACATCTTTCAGATCCCTTAGTCTGTCAGTAAGACTAAGGACCTGTGAACCTTCCCATCTTATCCTCTTGGGGGAAATAGATGCGATTACCACCCATCCTTTTTACAGATGACCAAACTGAGAAACAGTATCTTATCCAAGGTCACACAGTAATTTGATGATGGAGTCTAGATTAAAAACCATCTCTTCTGATTCACAACCTAGTCACTGTACCATGATGTCCAGGGATAGAGGAAAGGAAAGCAGGACATCAAGTGAGGGTGTGATAAACAACTCCCAAATTATCTTCCTATGCTCAATTCAGCCTTGTTTAGCTAAAGCAAGAGTGCTCTGAATGTGAATGTGGCTGTTTTGTAATTGTAAATCTGTATTTGGTAAAAGATCACCTGGAGACCAGCAGGCTAGAAAGAGAACAAAGGGAGACAGATGGAAGGAGGCCCAGCCAGGTGTGGGGACCTGGATAGGAAAAGAAAAAGAAATGTGATTAAAGTGTTAGAGGAGAGGGCTGAAGGAATGAATGAAGGGGATGAAGAAGGTGCAGGAATGGAAATGAACAACAAGTAGAACGATACCTAATAGAGTAAAAGTCAGAGATGGAGAAGAGAAGGTTCATATGAAACATGACCCAGGTTAGAAGGCTTGGAAGTGAGAGCAGCCAGATGACCAGGGGAACAAGAATCTACCTCCAAATTTAGGGGCTTGGAATATGAAGCTCTGATAGATAAGGATGGATGGGAAACATTTACAAATCCCTCAGTAATTTCTTTAAAATCATAAATGAAATCAGTAGTTTTATGTATATGCATTCATCATCTTGGAATATTATATGAGCTATTATTCTCTAGGAATTAGAACTTGCCTAGGTATTGAGATTTACCTAGGTCAGCTCCTTATTCTTTAAAAACACACAATAGTGGGGGCAGCTGGGTGACTCAATGGATTGAGAACCAGGCCTAGAGATGGGAGGTCCTAGGTTCAAATCTGGCCACAGATGCTTCTCATCTGTGTGACCCTGGGCAAGTCACGTAACCCCCATTGCCTAGCCCTTATGGCTCTTGTACCTAAGAACCAATACACAGTATTGATTCTAAGATGGAAGGTAAGGGTTTTCAAAACAAAACACACAATAGTAATAGCTTAGAACATTGTGGCTTTTGTAATTTAAGACAATGTGAGAAAAGCAAATGCTTGTTTTCTCATTAGGAAACAAAAATACCTTGGAGAGGGAAGTTTTGACCTAAAAACAGAGTTGCCACTAAAATCCAACCAGAAAGGACTAGATCTCCTTAGGAGATAGTCTAAACTGGTTTGGTGGTGAGACTAGCTGGAGTTGGAAAAGTTGTATCTAGAGGTTATTCTGTTCCAAGAGAGATTTATGACTTGGGGAAGCGTTCCATGGCCCAGGGAACTTCCAGGATCCCTAGGTTATCTCCAGCACCAAATTGGCTCAGCTTAACCATTTAAAGGGAGCTTTTCCAAATGGTATGTTTTTTGGACTGGATGGCTTTATAGGCCTTCCTTTCTAGATGGACTGTCACTTGGTGTGATGCTCCTATGAGAAATACAGGAAGAATTCTTGGTCTACAAGCAAGGGGCTACTGAGTCAGAAAATCATTTACATTCTAAGGCCAGCCACTATGCTAGGTGTTGTTGCTTATTTTGTTGTTGTTGTTACAAGCGAGAGTTCAAAAGTGGTAAAGGGAGGAAAGAAGAGGTTGTAGAGAGAGGTGATAATATTTTCAGAAATGACTGATATAAAAACAAGAGGTGTCAAAAACCATTTTATTAGATCATCCAACCACCACTAGATTTGGATCCAATCTAATAGTCACTCTGTACCCTTAGCTGTGGAATCAATGCAAGGGGCTGAGAGGTTGAAGAGGTCAGAGAGGGCATGGGAATATGACAGAGATAGATGACACCGCCATACCCTGTTTCTATTGTAGCAAGATAGAACATTGCTATATATTGGTCCATGCTCCCATTAGTCCTCAAGATTCAGAAAGACTTCATTAGGGAGTAAGTAGTAAGGAAAGCCTACACATAACTCTGCCTTTTGGGTCTCCAGAGGAAGAGAGTTCATGTGACACAAGTGAGTGACTGTTGGATTTCTCTGCATTTTAATGAGATCAACTTTGCAAGAGTCAGAAGTATCTGCACAGACCAATGTATAAATTAATGTTTATTGTACAAATAAAATTAATATACCCAAGATTACAAGGAAAACATAAAATGGGGGAATTTTTTATAGATAGTTTCTCAAATAGAAGTCTCATATCTAAGCTCTATAGAGGACTGTCAAATTTACAGAAAAGGGAGGCATTCTCCAATTGATAAATGGTCAAAAGATATGGACAGATAGTTTGTGAGTGAAGAAAACCAAGTTATATATTACCATATGATTTTTCTCTAAATCATTATTGATTAGAGACATGCAAATCAAAATAATGCTAAGATATTATCTTACACCTATCAGATTGGCTAAAATGATAAAAGGACAAAATAACAAATATTGGAGGGGATATGGAAGCATGAGGACAAATGTTGGTGGAACTGTGAACTGATTCAATCATTTTGGAGAACAATTTGGAGTTTTAAAACTGTGTATACCTTTTGACCCAGCATTACCACGATTGGGTTTATTTCCTAGGATGATCGGGGAAAAGGGAAAGAACCTATATGTCCTAAAATATTTATAGCATCTCTCTTTGTGGTGGCAAAGAACTAGAAACTGAGGGGATGCCTATCAACTGGGAAATAGCTAAACAAGCTGTGGTATATGATTGTGATAGAATACTACTGTATCATATGGAAAGCTCTATGTGAAATTATGAAGAATGACATAAGCAGAACCACAAGAACATTATATACAGCAAGAGAAATAACTGTCTGAAGAATAAATTCTGTATTTCCAACTCCAGAGAAAGAACTGATAAATGGAAATAAGCAAGACATAATTATATATACATATATATATATCTTTTTGTCAAAGCCTTCTTTAGAGTGGCGATAGGAAAGGTGAAGGGAGATATCAGGGAGTTTTAATGTAATGAATTAACTAATTAAAAATAAAAACAGAAAACTAAGACCACTGTATCCTTCTGGAAACTGAGGGAACAAATGAAGTCCCTTCAGCATCTGAAGTTTCTGTGTCATAGAACATTGTGAGTGCTTCCAATTGGAAATCATCCAGTATAACCATTCTATATGACTTTTAGGAGTGTCCTTGCTCTGAAGGCATGATTCTTTCATGAGGTAGAGCAAATGCCCCAACCATCCATCCTTCTAGTTTCAGAAGAAGAAATGACCCTCTTCATCACTTAGCCTCACCCCTTCATCTATGCCCATTCAATGAAACTTGCTCCATCAATCACCTCCTCTCTATCTAGCATCTTCATATTTTCACTCTCTAATGATTTACTTTTAATTGTCTGCAAATGTATTCACAACCAATGTATATTGAGTAAATTTTCCTCACTTACCCCCTCAAGGTACCATCCCATTTCCTGTCTTCCCTGTACTACTAAGTTCCCTTAGTGACCAACACTTAGTTCCCCACTTCCTGTGGGCTTACTCTCTCTTCCATTTTATTCCTCCTCCTTCCAACACTCTCCTGAGATTGTACTCTCCAGACTCTGATGACAATGTAACTCCTCTCCATTATTTTTTCAGAAAACTACTCTAAGTTCAAGGCACACATTGGCCTAGGATACTTTTAAAACCACAGCTTATAAACCCCTCAGAGTGTTTCTTTTACCAGACCAACCAGCAGGAACACTAAGTCAAAGCAAGACAATTTAATTAATTAGAATTAATTAAAAATGTTAAAGCATTTAATTAGCACAATAGATTAACCAATAAACATTTATTAAATGCCTACTAGGTGTCAGGAACAGTGCTAAGCACAAGGAATTTAAAAAAAAATAGTGCCTGTCCTCAAGAAGCTTACAATGCAGTGATGATAAAGGAAAATTCCCACTTACATTCAGGGATATGTTCTTCCATAGAAAATGTGTGTATATATATATACATATATATGTATATATACATACATGACCAGAAAACTCACATGGAGAAAATCCATGATTAGGGAGTATGAGTTGTCAGCGCAACATTTAGTGGAAGAGGGCACCCACCCAAGTAGCATTCAGTAGTCACGGCATCAAATGATCCTATGAGGTATCCCCAGTGGAATACCTCTCTGCTTCTGATGCTGTTGCTTACTTCTGTATGGAGTTGCCCATGTTGTCTGCTGGTCAGATGATATTGGATTGTGAGAAGCTTTCTCAAACTTCAAGGTCCTGGTTGGGGATGGGGATGGGGGCTTATTGGTCTGTTTTCTCTGTTTTACTGCCCTCTGCTGGTCTCTGCTCAGTGCCTCTAATTTTGGTCTCTGCTGCTACCCTCTTCTGGGTTTTTTTGTTTTTTTTCTGATTTGCAACTTTCCTCCCCACCTCTACCAGTCCACCCCATCATACCTAAGATAGCTATAAAATTCTTCAGGCATTAAACATATTTTTAAAACTTATTTTCTTCTGCCCCAGCTGACACCCTTCAAATTCAATCCACTCTTTGAGTTAGGGTATAAAAATTCTTTTTGGTTCTCATTATGCCCCTAGTCACTTTAGAGGCTTCACCTAAAAAGGATGGGGGACAAAGAGCTATAAAACTGCATACATTTTGGTCCAGTAACACCCCTACTTGATCTGTATCCCAAAGAAATCTTTTTTTTTTTTTTTTATAAAGGAAAGGACCTACATGTACAAAAATATGTATAGCTGCTCTTTCTGTGTTGGCAAAGAATTGGAAATTGAGGAGCTGTCCATCAACTGGGGAATGGCTAAACAGATTGTAGTATATGATGGTGATGGAATACTATTTTGATATATAAATGATACATAAGATGATTTCAGAAAGAGCTGGAAAGACATACATGAGGTGATGCAGAGTGAAATAAGTAGAACCAGGAAGAACATTGTACACAGTAACAGCAATGTTGTGGGATGATCAATTTTGATAGACTTTGCTACTCTCAGCAATACAGGATCAATTCTGATCTGATGTGATTTGATCCAGGACAATTATGAGGGACATACAACAAAGAATGCTATCTACTTCCTGAGAAAGAACTGTTGGAGTTGGAATGTAGAAAGCATGCACTTTTTCACTTCAGTTTATTCAGGTTTTTATTTTGAGGTTTTGGTTTTACATGAGTATTCTCTTACAACAATGAACAATATGGAAATATGTTTTGCATAATAGTACATGTATAACCCAGATCAAATTGCTAACCATCTCTGAGAGAGGGGAGGGAATGGTGGGAGGGAGACAATTTGGATCTTATAACTTCAGAAAACATGTGTGGGAAATTGTTATTACATGTAATTAGGAAAATAAAATATCTCTAAAAATAATAATAATAAGGATGGGGGAGCAGGATGTAGCTAGCAACTTTTTGTTCAGCATCCCAGCTGTGAGAAAATTGCTGTAATTCCTTTCATCATAATCACCAAACTTAATGCCCTTTTCTCAGGCCTCATTCTCTTTGATTTCCCTCTTACATTTGACATTATTCAACATTAGGCTGTCATTTGAAGTAAAACATTTAGATTCTTATTCAATGGCGGATCTTTGAGTTCAAGTTCTCTTGAAATCTAGAGAAACAGATATCCTGTGAAGTCTCATTCTGACAACAACTACTTTAGGTAGCCAGTGAAGGAGAGGGGCTTTCTGCCTGACTTCATTCAGTCATTTGTTAGTCCTTCTTCCCTAGGAAAAAGAGCACATAAGAATGATCAATATTGCTTTCTTCCAGGTCAATCAGGAACATTCCCCACCATTTCAAACACTTTGAATACTTTGTCATTTGAAGCATTGTTCCTTTCTCTCCATTGGTGGCAGACCTGGTCTTCTACTTCCCTTAAATTTAAAAAAAAATTAATAATTTCTTTTCTTTCTCTCTCTCACTTTTCTACTCTATTGGAATTGGGGAGGGGGAAACTTTTGTAACATATATTCACAGAAAAGCAAACCAAATTCCTGTATTGGCCATATCCACATATTTCTCATTGCAGACTAAATCTATCACTTCTTCTGGAAGTAGTGGACAATAAATTTTATCCTCAGTCCTCTGGAGTCATAGTTAATCATTGACTTCATTAGAATTTTCTTTCAAACTTTTTCAATTTATTTTTAGGATATTGTTATAGTATAATTCCTTCTCCTGGTACTGCTCACTTTCTTTTGTTATCAGTTCATGCACATCTTTTCAAGTTTCTCTTAAACCCTTCGTCATTGCTTAAACAACAATAATATGATATTCATATATCACAATTTGTTTAATCATTCCTCAATGAATAAGAATTAGTTTTCTGGTTTTTTCCACCACAAAAAGATTGCTATAAATATAGAATCTCATATTTTAATGAGAAAATAAAGATAATTAAACCCATAAGCTTCTTTAATTTACCTGTTTTCTACTACAAAGGCCTCAGTAGCCCTCCCCTCCCCATAAGCTCAAAATTTCCTCTCCTTCTTTGCTCTAGTCTCTAAAAACATGTCCTTCTTACCTTTCCAGGATGATTTTCCCTCATCTGTGTTCTTATTATGGCATCATCTCCCCTCTCATCCAGAATATGGTTGACTCAACTCAATAAATATTTATTAGGTACCTACTTTGTGCCAGGCACTATGCCAGGGAAGGAGGATACAAAGACAAAAATAAAGAGTGCTTACACACTACTAGAAGCAAGATATGGCATACACTGCTAAGTAAATAGAATGTGACTTTAACAGGAATACAGCATAAAAACTGGGAATAAAGATAAAAGAAATCACAATAGATGAGGTAATATCTAAGTTGAGCCTTAAAAGAAGGGAAGGATTCTGAGACTGAGAGCAGGATAGTCCAAGCATGGAGGAAGGGTTAAGCAAATGCTTATTGGTGGTAGGTGGAATGTCAAATTCTGAAATTAGCTAATAGTCCAGTTTGGTTGGGAGTAGAATGCAGATTTAATGCAGAAGAGTAGAATAAAATAAAACTGTTAAGGTAAGTTGAAGTCAAAGGCTGTGAAGGGTCTTAAGTGCCAAGTTAAAGAGCATGTATTTATTAAGCAGTCACATCAGAAGCAGAGAGGTTACCATTGGAGATACCACTCTAGGAAATAGCTTATATTTAAGACCTAGAGGTGATGGGTAGTTAATGAAGTCTTTTAACTTCAACAGGCAGGTGACTTGGTCAGACCTGTACTGTAGGAATATTATTTTGGCTGCTATATAGAAAATTAATTTGAAATGAGAATGGAAGCAGGGAGACCTATTGGGACATAATGAGGAACTAAACTACAATGAATAATGATTAAAGAATTGTACCATGCTCTAATTTTCATTATCTTACTCTTCACTGACTCCTTCCCTACCACAAAACAAAAACAAAACACTTTCGTTCAATCTAGCTACATCAAGTTATAGTCACAGAGTCATAGAATCTGAGTAGGAAGGGAAATTCAGAGGCTATTTAATTCAATCCTTTCCTTACCATCTTCATTTCTTCTTTCTAGAATATTTTCCCCTCCTCTTATATCTATAGAAAACCTATTCATCCTTCAAGATCCAACTCAAATCCCCTCATAGCATGAAGTATTCCCTAATTTCCTCTTCATAAAGTGGTCTCTCCACCCTCTGAATTACTATTACTCTTTCATCTATATTATGACACTTAAATGCTAACTGGAAGTTTGTCTCAAAAGATCTGAGGGTCTTAGTGGGCTAAAACTTCTCAGTATGTCAACAGTATGACACAATAGCTAAAATTTCTAGTACCCTATTAAGGCTGCATTATGAGAAACATAATTTAAAAGGGAAAGGAGCAGATAATTCTATTCTGCTCCAGATAGTTGTATTCTGCTCCAGCCAGATCACATCTTGAATCTTTCATCTGTATTGAGTACTACTCTTAAAGAAGGACATTGACAAGGATAAGAGCAATCAAGATAATGAAAGTCCTGGAGACCATGTTATATGAAGATTGGGTGAATGGCCTAGAGATATTTATTATGGAGAAGAGAAGACAGGGAAGGAGGGAAGGACAGAAATAATTTTAAAATGCAATAAATGTCTCTTAGGTTGAAGAGATATTTGAGCTATTCTGTTTGGTCCCTGAGGACAGAACTCGAACAATAAGAAGATGCTATAGAGAAGCATATTTAAGCTTGATGAAGGAAAAAACTTCAAAATTCAGAGCTATCCAAATGAAGAATGAGATGCTTTAGGAGGCATAGAATCCTACCTTACTTGAGATCTCCAGGTAGAGAAAAAATTTTCAGAATGGTTATAGGGCTGGACTAGTTGGCATCTGAGGTTCCTTCCAGTTGATAATTCTTTAACTCTGTGACTACCTCATGCTGTATTTTTTAAAATGTGCTTGTTAGGCTGCTAGGTACCAAAGTGGATGGAGAACCAGGCTTAAATATGGGAGATCCTGGGTTCAAGACAGGCCTCAGACACTTCCTAGTTGTGTGACCTTAGGCAAGTCACTTAACCCTCATTGTCTAGCCCTTACCACTCTTCTGCCTCGGAACCAATACTTAGTATTGATTCTAAGACAGAAATTCAGGGTTTAAAAAATGTGCATGTTTCATCTTCCTTCCTAGTTTATATAGAAAGTATTTGAGACTGTCTTATAAATGTTTGTAATCCCCCCTCTCAATACTATATTATACGTGGTGCTCAGTATATATTTCACAAATGTTTAAATGAAGCCAGACCTTATCCTGGACCCCTTATTATTGGACCAGAAAGAGAATTAGCCCTTAGATGAGTATATTGAAAGAATATATTTGAGGGCAGAGCAATGACTGATATACCCAATGCAACAAAGCCTTGTGATTAAATCAGCTCCACATTGCATGCAGCTGTTTTTAGAGTTTTGAGGTTTATGGCTAAAAAATTACAAATCAAATAACCCTTTGGGGAATCTGAAAAGGTTATATATGGATTGTGGATTCACACCTGACAGAAAGATATATTTCTTTCATTAGAACAATGGTTCTTAACTTTGCTGTGTGGCATGGACCCCTTTGGCTACTTAGTAAAGCCTATGGAATCCTTCTCATAATATTTTTTTTAATTTTTTTAACATTTATTAATATTCATTTTTAACATAGTTACATGATTCATGCTCCTCCTTTCCCCTTCAACCCCCCCCACGCCCCCCCTACCCATGGCCGATGCGCATTTCCACTAGTTTTGTCATGTGTCCTTGATCAAGACCAATTTCCAAATTGTTGGTAGTTGCATTGGTGTGGTAGTTTCGAGTCCACACCCTCAATCATGTCCACCCCGACCCATGC
>NC_058130.1:168209424-168234297 GCF_016433145.1 Gracilinanus agilis
TGAGCGGGAGAGGGAGAGGGAGAGGGAGAGAGAGAGAATTAAGAAGCCTGAGAAGAAGAGTAAATTGAATGCAGAAAGGATCACAGAAAAGGTCCAGGTGAGACAAATAATTCATCAGCTGTTTTGCTAGGAGCTTGATGATTGGAAGAAAAGCATTGATTTGCTGATTGGCTAGAGAAAAGCTGGAGCAAGTTCTAGAAGCCCATTAGCTCAGAACTGAATTCTGCTACTGTGTACAAAGCTTATTGTTCTCTGGTGCCATGTAAAGCCCAAGAGAGAAGAAATCTTTCAGTGATGTTATGTTGCTTTCTACTGCCCTATAGGGTTTGAGAAGGAGAAACATAGGGGGAAAGACAAGCTTTGTATTTACTTAGCTGTGAAAAAGAGGCTTAGAACTAAATGGACAAAGCAGAATCCCCTGCTATTTGCAGATCAAAGGAGTTTGGCAGTTTTCCAGTTTTAGGGAACTATTTGACACTTACTAACACTCCCCGCCTCCCCAGCACTACATTGAAAGTGACTGAACAAAGGGAGTTTGTCACTACTTCAACCACTGGATAACAGAAAAGTAGCAACTTTGTAGAGCACAAGTGTGTTACAGATCAGAAGGAGAGCAGCTAACAAAGAAGTTACTTTATATGGTGCAAATTGTTCTTGAAGGGACCCAGGACATACAGACTGGCAATGCAGATTTTTGAGTTGCCCTAGCAGTTTGTTTCCTATTCATGTGTCTCCCTGTTGGGTTTCTGTAAGTCTGAACCTACTCTTATGTGCATAAATGAAAGAATGTTACCCAGGTTCATAAGCAGATTCTGATGTTTTGTTTATTTTCTTTTGCCTTCTTTGAGTAACAATGACGCTTGATTATTCTGTTTTTGGTCCTCTGATGAGTAAATTTCATGACAATTCTTTCTTTTGTTTTATAAGTAAATGTTTTTTGTTGATGTGTCATATTGACAGATTTTGAATAAAAGAGAAGTGTGCTGGTGGGGGCTCAAGAGATTCAGTGGTGAATAATAGAAATATCTCCAACACCCAAGTGTGAGCACTCACACATGCATTCAGGGTTAACACCAAGACTTTGGGAAAGAGTCAAATTATAGAAAGGTGGCATATCTCTCTCTAGAAACCTTAGTTCTGCCAACATGAATTTAGGTTTCATTGAGTGAACTAACCTAGAGAGCTAGAGTGGGTTTCTATACCACATATATTTTAGGTATTCTGGATACAATACTTTAGGAAGCAATGAAGGAAAATTGATTAGCAAACTGGGATCAGGTGTCAAAATATAGACTTCCCTGAACACTAACAGAAAGAAACCACAAGTTTAGCTTACCAAAAAGCATAAACTTAAAAACTGGATGTAAAATGACAAATATTACAGGCAGCAAAGAAAAAATTTTCACATTCCAAGGAAAATTAAGCTCAGTATCATTCATTATTTATAAAAAATCAAAAGAAAATGTGGAATATGATGCTGTGAAAAACAAATATTAGTTTATTCATTAAAACAAGATAGTCTACAAAGTTATGGATAACCAAATTTTTAAAAAGAGAAAAATTTAAATCATTCCTTCAAATAAACTAGAGATGAGATTTTTAGTCCAATTCTTCAAACAGAAAAAAAGTTAAGTAACTTCTAGTGGCAATAAAAGACTAAGGAATAAAATAAATATTTTCATGTGTCTAAGGCTACAAAAAGCTTCTAGTAGGGGAAGTTTTGTCTGAAAATTTTCCTCTGAAAAATGAGAGGTATTAGGAAAACCAAGAGAAAACATCTCTAAGGACAAGCTATAAAGAGTAAAGAAGCAAAAATAAACAAAAACAAAAAAACAGGAATCATTGGGAGGAAGAAATGAATTAGTGTTCTGGGGAAAAGAATGAAGGGATGTCTTAATAAGTAAATCAATAATTTCAGTGTTGGGTATTCCTCATGGGTGAAGGAGGAAGATTTGTGAGAAGACTGTCTAAGATTCAAGAAGAGATGTGGAAGGGAGTTTTGCAATTGCTTCTCTTTCCTGAGATATTGTGGAAGAATAGAGAGAATATTGTGGGGCAGGTCACAAAAGAATAAGAAATTGGATCCTATCAGAAGGGAGAAAGATGATAGCCAACATCACAAAACAATCTCACAGAGACAAGATGAGTGCTCTATTTGGGAGCTGTACATTTTAGAAGAACAATTTCTCCAAGCATGAACCATACTTGAACCTCTGACTAGGGAGAAAATTATTGGGACCTCATAAACTATATGATGGGAAAGAGGCAGACAAGGGGATCATAGAATCATAGATTTAGAGCTCAAGTCAACCTTACTGGTCATCTAGTCCAAATCTTATTTTAAACTTGGGGAATCTGAGAGGCAGAGAAGTATGCAGAGCCACACTGCTATTAAGGGTTGTACTTGGGAACTTGAACTAAGGTCTTCCTCACTCCAACTTTAGCAATCTATCCACTATGCAACACTGCCTCTAAAAGATTTAGAGGGACAATGTTATAACAACAAATGGGATGAACAATAAAGGAAAAGGCAAAGGAAATAATCCTCAGACTCAGGTTATAGAGGATTCCCTACTATAACATTGCTGGGAACCAAGTTTTTCAAAAGAATCTCCTTTAGGGAATAAAAAAAGAGTGAAAGATTGAAAATTGAAGTGAGGAGGAAATCTCTAATTACAGTTACTACGGTCTGGTTAGAAGTGAGAGTAAACTAGAGATCCCCTGGAAGCTCAACTGATATGAGAAACGCAAAGATAATGAAAAGGGGACATGCAAGCATAACACCTATAAATAGAAGATTAGATTCCAGCATATCCTAGAAGGGGAAAAACTTTTTAAAAGGGGGGGGGTAGAATTGAAGCATTTATTGGAAAGGGTATTACAAAATGAATGTCACTGCAGTGAAGAGACTGTATAAGGCAATGTATGTGGGGATGGGATGGTGTCATGAAGGATTTAATAATGCACTATTATCTGAGATGGGAGAATAAAAAGATAAGAGAACCTTGAGAAGGGATGGATGCTAACACCCTTCATAGCCCTAGATATAAACGTGAAAACAAAACTTGCTTTTGCATTGCTAATTGGGTACTTAGGTCACAGTGAAAAAAAAATAAAATATTTCCTGCTCCCTCTTTCCCTGGAGATCTTTGAACAACTGCTGAGAACCAAAAGATTCACTAATTAGACCTGAGAGGAGCCACCATTGCCAGGTTTCATCAGGGTCACAAATAGAAAATGATGTTCTGACAATTCTGTTGACATGACTTAATGCCATTTGTATTTCTTCAATGTGTCAGCAGCCTTCCAACAATTCATCCATGATGCCCTTAATAAACACCTCCTTGACCGCTTCACTGTTGTGTACCTAGATGACATTATTAACTTCCCTTTCACATTACTGAAGCATTCCAGCATGTACTTTCTATACTGGATTACTGTGCCTTACAGGCCATGCTCTTTTAATCACCAGAGAAGCATGTGTTTGGTCAAAGCACCTTGGGATGTATGAGATGCATCCTTTTCTCCTGGACTGATGGATCTATCCTCAAATGTCATCCTTCTCCTTCTGCTCCCTAAGTGTGGGTGCTCCCTAAGACTTATCCCTTTGCCCTCTTATTTTCCTCTATATACTCTCTTCCTTTGTAACCTGGTAATCAGTCCCCAGTGGGCAATAGACTGGGAATCCATAAGTATGTGCAGAATAGAGAAATTCCTTAGTTTCAGCAACTTCTATATGTTGGTCCATCATAGCTTTACTGAAAAAGGCCTACTTTTTGTTCATTTATTAACTTACTTAGCCAGTCATTCAATAATTTAAGACAAGTATTAATCATTTATAATGTTTAAGAGAGGGGGCAGCTGGGTACTCAGTGAATTGAGAGCCAGGCCTAGAGATGGGAGGTCCTAGGTTCAAATCTGGCCTCATAGACTTCCCAGCTGTGTGATCCTGGGCAAGTCACTTAACCCCTATTGCCTAACCCTTATCACTCTTCTGCCTTGGAGCCAATACACAGTATTGACTCTAAGACAGAAAGTAAGGGTTTAAAATATACATATATACATATATGTAATGTTTAAGAGAATGCTAGTTGTTTGGGGGGTGATATTTTGAAGTAAAACAAAATTCAAGGAGCTCACCGGCTTCCAGTGAATGAAAGACATTCAAGCCCCCTTTGGCCAATTCAGCAAGATGATGAGCCCATCACTCATTCCCACTTTCACCCATTTTCACCCTATACAACTACTTGCAATGGGTGCAGGTACCTTAAACTGAACTATTGGAGCATTGATGTTTCAACATCAGTGACACCAGAATTTGCTCCTACTGCAGGTTCTACTCTCTAGAGCTAATGCCTGATGAATTATGCAGTGATGGGCAAACTATGGCCCTCTGGCCAGATGTGGGGGGAAAGGGGGTCTGAAACATTCTATCCAGCCACCTGACATTATTCCTAATCTGATGAATACAATGAGTAGGATACAATACAAGGAAACTTCAAAAGAGTTGCCTTAGAAACAGACGGATAGATGAGCATTTCCTTTCCTTTGGCCCCTCTTTAAAAAGTTTGCCCATCATTGAATTATAGCATTTGGAATAAAGACTTTTTACCTAATAAAGGCGCTTTTGAAGCATAGACGTGCCTACCAGAAGTAACAAAGCATATGGTTTAAGGCCTCCTGAATTCCTGGAAATCTCCATGCTATGAAGTGTTTTCAATTCTGCCAGGTCCAGAGAGATTTTTTTTTGCACAATTCCATTTTGTGTTCATGCATCATGTGGGCATTTGGGTACATCACTACAATACCTCAGAGACTCTGTTATCTGTAAAAAAGGGATAATAATATTTGTATTGCCAACTTCATAAGGGTATTATGAAAATTAAATGAGATAATATATGTGAAAGCACCTCTTCAAACTATATAAATGTGCATTAATAATAGCAGTATAGCTGTATTACATTACACATAGAGGATATTAGTATTAATATTGTAATTATAGTTGTATATAATCATGTTGGTGTTACTTCATTCCAGCTCTCCTTGCCAAGACCATACAATTTCTCTGGGAGTATATTTTCTGATATGACTTCTTCCAGAATGTCTTTTCTGATCAGAACCAAGTTTGTTTCTTCTTCCTGGAAGCTGCCTTTGCCTCTCTTTGATGGAGAATCTTAGAATTTTAGAGATAGAGACTATTTCCAGACATCTACAAGGCATCTCCACCCTCTACTTGTACAAACAGTTCTATAATTCACCAAGAATTAGCAAAACTTTGATGATTCCTGGAGTATTAGCAGTAACTGCTTTAGCTATTCAGTTTTGCTGTGTTCTTCAAAATCTCTCATATCTTAAATTCAGAACAATCCCTTTTGTGAAAACTATGGCTTTTACATCTCTACCTACCTCCACATCCTTGCCACCATTAGGTGGGTATCCCTACTACTGATCTGGCAGTTTAAGACCAATTAAGTCTACAAAAATAGGTGTCCTATTATTACTGAGCAGAGTCTCTGTTTTCCATTGGAGATTCTGGCCATCTCTCTAACACTATCAGACTAATCACCCTTCTTCAAAGCTTGATTGACAATATTAGGGACCTATGTTAAAGTTTTACCAATGAATTCAAACTCCTTCTCCAAGACCCCTTTGGGACTTATTACATGTTCTTCCATGTTTCCTTCCTCAAAACTTTATTAGGAAAAAAAATTCTCTGTTCAGATCTCCTTTTTTTCGGGTAAGAGTTCAGAGGCAGAAAGAAAGTCAAGTCTAATGAAGTAATGATTTCAAGAATCTTAGATATCATCACCTTTATTTTATCATAAGACCATAAATCTAGAGCTAGAAGGTATCTCAAGGACCATTTATCCCAACTACCTCATTTAATAAATGAGGAAAGTTAAGTAATTAGAGATTATACAAAAGTTGACCAAAATTACACAGGTAGTAAGTGAATTTGGACCCAGGTAGAATTTGAACCCAGATTCTTTTGATTCCAATTCCAGTGGACTTTCCATTGTACCACATTGTTGCAATGGTTATGGTCTAGAATTCTCATCCTGGTAGACTTTGTAATATGTTTATATATTCTAACAAGTCTGCTGTTAAGAAGACAGGATTACCAAGAGGCACGAGATTGCCACGAGATTGGGTGAGACTTACACTATACATTCTCTTGGAAGGTTCAATGTGTAGAGTCCACTGCCTTAGCTACAAACAATGATTAAGAAGTTCTGTCTCCTGCTGACTTCAAATGCGCACCTTTTGAGCTCTTACCTGTAAACAAACAAATGGAGTGTTCAGGAAGAACTAACACCTCTGGTCAAAGGACTGGTTTGAGGTCCTTTTCAGGGTTACTTATCTACCTTTGATGTCCACCTTTTATCCAACTCTTACCTATGGCTTGAAGAAACTATAGCATGGGCAGGAGTCACATTCAAGTGAAATCTTTTCAGTAGATGGACTAAACCAGGTAGAAGGCAACCCATAGACCTAAAGTTCATCAGTGAGTTAGGGTGATGTCTACCCCAAACTTCAGTGAGAGAACAACTTGTTCCAATGGCCATGAAGGTAGCTGAAGGAAGTGATATGGAATTCTTAGAGCTGATCAGACTTCAAAAGACACCAAAGTCATCCACTGAATCTTGAGACTTAACCAGGCATCCTGACTTTTGTCTTGTCACTGGGCTTTACTGACTCTGGAAGAGAGAATGAGGCTGATGACTATACCTTGGTCCTAAATTTAATTCATGCTCATAACAAGATATCATCAGGTAATGTCACTGTTACTCTTGGAAAATTAAGGATGTACAGCAGTACGGAGTATTTTTTGTGTGATTGAAAATTTTTTATTTAATTGATTTAGAATATTTTTCCATGGTTACATGATTCATGTTCTTTCCCTCCCCTCCTCCCCCTCTCTGTAACCAATTGTGGGAGGCCAATAAGAGAAACAGAGTCTCAAATAGATATTTTTATCTGAACCCCTCTCGATGGCTCTTCCTTATTGAAAACATATTAAACTAGTTTTGAAGATAGCCTCAAGTATTATAAAATGACTCTGAGCAAACCAGAAGTTAAGAGGTTAACAGTTTCTCTTTAAGACAGAAATGCAGAAAATTAAGCTCAAAACTGTTCTCAGACAGTCAAGGTCAAAACTGGACAAAAGTTAGAAAAGACTCTTCTAGCAGGTGCTTTTCCTCCTGATAAGGTATAAGACTCAACCTTGGGACTTTTTTCTCATCCAGCATTATCTTCATGAGAAAATTCTTTGTAAAACTATAACTTTATTGTGCTTTGTAAAACTATGACGTAACTTCATCTTGACTGCACAACTGTGAAATCCTGTGTGTGTGTGTGTGTGTGTGTGTGTGTGAATTGGGTTTGGTTTACATTATAAAAATAAAATCCTAAGCTCATTAGGAGAGACAGAGAAGCAGTTATGAGTTAACAGTCAAGATTGTCTCCTGTGTCATTACTTTCTTATCAACTAATTTGTCCTCATCAGATTATCTAGAGATGTTGGATAGTTTTCAACAGCCATTGAGTAATTCCACTGGGTTTTAGATATATCACTGATCAAGACCTGTTTCCACATTATTATTTGCATTAGGGTGATTGCTTAGAGTCTACATCCCCAATCATGTCTCCATCGAACCATGTGATCAGGCAGTTGTTTTTCTTCTGTGTTTCTACTCCCACAGTTCTTTCCCTGGATGTGAATAACATTCTTTCTCATAAGTATTAGGGAGTATTGTGCTTGTCCTAGGAACTGAATTTCCTTCCAGTGTCTGCTAATCACTATTGGTCTTGCCAGCTCTCTAACTTCCATGACCTTTCAGCCAGTCTACATAGGCTTATTCTTTCTTAATCCTTCCTGTCTTAGCCAACATCCCCAGATCTGAAATTTTAGCTACCTAGATCTACAGCTTGTCTGCTTGTTTTTCAGCTTCTTGTTCATGGTATCTAACATCCCTGCCCTGTTGTCATGTGTCCTGGGGTCACATAGGAAGACTTGTTTATATAGGATCCCAGAATCATAGATTTTAGAGTTTGAGTTCATCCATTTCCATCCCTTTATTTTACAGATTAGAAAATGAGGCACAGAGAAACTAAATGATATGTCCAGAGTCACACAGGTAGTAAATGCCTGCAGTGGGATTTGAATCCAGGTCTTCTTGACTCCAAAGTGTCTGACTCTAGAACTTCAAAGGCTTTGATACTGGTCCTTGTGATACTACAGTGGCTCTCCTACGAGGTTCAACTCCCTTCACATTTCTTTATTTCAGTGAGTTAATTTGAATAGTAAAAATAGTGGCATCACTTAGAGGGATGGAAAGTTTTAGAATGCCTCAGCTTCATGGTGAATGTAATGTTCATATAGTGCATTTCTCCAAGGAGCACAGTGTACTTACACAATGATATCTAATTTTTCTTTTCACCATTAAGTGCAGGGCTGTCAAAGTATTCTTAGATTCCTATAGCTGATATATATGCCTCAAAGAACACATCACCCATTCAAAATACTCAGATTAAGACAGCACAGAAATATGTCCCCAGTATATGGGTCTATTTTACTTTATAAGATCTCTAGCAAAGAAGATTCTATATTTTTAATCCATTTTTGATAATCTCTTGTCAGGAAGTTATCCCTAATATCTCACATATACTTCATATTACATTTTCAGACCTTTGTTTTCTTTATTTTCATGGCCAAGTCCATGTTTTGCCACAGGATTTATAGATTCCACTTCTTAGCAGAACTTGGGCTCTTATTCCTGGAAACCTGGACTTTGGTTGGTGAGCAATCACCTTATTTTCCCCAAACTCAGGATCACCTTGCCACTCTTTCCTATTACCATGCGATGAAGGATCCTCTCTGCCCTGCTACCATTTGACTCTAGCTAGGAGAACAATAATCAAATCAACACTACCATATAGTCAATGAGTATGGTTTCACAACTGTCTCTGACTTCTCTGTTCAAAACTGTCCTTCCTGGCCCCCATTCCCATATATGTATTATCTTCTCCCACATATGTATTATCTTTTAGAATGTAAGCTCATGGAAGGCAATAACTGCCTTACTTGTTTGTATTTGTATCTCTGGCAGGTAGCACAGTGCTTAATAGATAGTAAGTTTTTAATAAATATTTTTTTCATTCATTTGAGTTCTCTCTTTTTCATCTATTCCAAATCCTAAAATCCATCTTCATCATCACGCCCTTACTTCCACTTCTCCTTCACTCCAATATCTAAGGAAACGATCTGGTCTGCTCCTTCTCCAATATTAAATGCCCCTGGTATTTTAGCTCTGCTGCCAATTAACCAGTTAGTATCTACTCAATATCAATTAAAATTAACTAGTTCTTTCAAAGGAATAATTACCAAGACAGTATAGTTTTGACAGATGTAAAAAAAGCTCGGAAACTTGGAACACATTCTTTTCTACCACATCTGTCCCTGGGTCAAGAAGAATGAAGTGACTGTTAAAATATATTTCTTCCCTCAAATTCACTTCTGGGTGGGCCATAGCCAACAGACAGGGTGCTCTCTTATTTGTGAGACATGGTTTGTGTCTAAGCTGTCAAATTAATTCAGTCCTGGACTAGGTCAAACAGGTATTCCTTGGAGTTGGCTTCTTACAAGCCTTTGCTATTTGTATCTCTGGGAAAACTCTCCTATGAACTTTAGTCATTAGAATTCTAGTGCTTCTCTGAACTTTCAAAGCCCCTAAGATCATAAATTAGTCTGTTATGTGTCAAACATTCATTCTCCTAAGATCAGGAAAGAACCACAACAGGGACAGAAACAATCATACCTTGTGTCCATTGTTAGTTTGAACTTTATATCAGTTTGGCCAGTTTGATATGTCCAGTTGGGCATGGGTGATATAGGACTTGGCATTCAGGGGAAATTCTGAAGGTAGATATGTTGATCTCCTCAAATCAATCAATATTAAGCACCTACCACATGCTAGATACTATGCCAAGTGCTGGGGATACAAATAGAGGCAAAGGACAGTTCCTGCCCTCAAGAAGCTTATGGTCTAAAGAGAGAGACAATATGCAAACAAATATGTACAAACTATATACAGGATAAATGGAAAAAACGTAAGAGAGAGAAGGCACTAGAATTAAGAGGGGATTTAGAAAAAGCTTTCCATAGAAGATGAGACTTTACTTGAAAATTAAAGGAATTCAGAGAGATCAGTAGGTAGAATTGAGGAGGAAAGGCATTCCAAACATGGAGAACAGCCAGAGAAAAATGTTAAGAGTTAAGATATCTAGAGTATCTCGTTCATGCAACAACAAAGAGCCAGAGTCACTGAATTGAAGAGTACATGTAAGTTTAAGAGTTAGTAAAAGTAATGTGTAAGAAAATTGGAAAGGTGGAAGAGGGAAAGGTCATGAAAGGCATTGAAAACCAAACAGAGAACTTTGCATTTGATCCTGGAGGCAATTACTGAGAAAGAGGGTGATATGACTAGACTTGGGATTTAAGTAAAATCATTTTAATGGCTCAATGGAGGATGGATTGGAGTAGAGAGAGATTTGGAGCACACAGATCCACCAGCAGACTATTGCAAAATCCAGATATGAGGTGACAAGAGCCTTCATCGGAGTGGGAGTGCTGGCAGTGTCAGAAGAGAAAAGAAGGTAATTGAAAGATGTTTCAGAGGCAAAATTGACAGGCATTGGCAAGAGATTGCATATGGAGAGAGGAGAGAGAGGGGAACAGAGGGGAGAAGGAAAGAGGGAGGGGGTAGGAAGAGAGAGAGAGAGAGAGAGAGAGAGAGAGAGAGAGAGAGAAAATCTAAGGATGATTTCTAGATTTCAAATCTGAGGGAATAGAAAAATGACTTTGCCCCTGGAAAATAAATAGGAAGAAGTGGTTAGGTGAAAAAATAATAAGTTCTATTTTGGACACATTTAGTTTAATGTCTACTAGACATCCAGTTTCATGTCTAAAGGGCAGTTGGAGATGTGAAATTGGAGGTCAACAAAAAAGTAGGAGCAGGATAGGTAGATTTGAAAATCATCAGCATAGAGATGGTAATTAGATCCATAGAGGCTGATGAGATTAGTAAGTGAAATAGTGTGGAGGGAGAAAAGAAGGGGGCCCAGGACAGAATCTTGTAGAATTCCCATGATTAGAAGACGTGATCCAGATGAGGCTCCAACAAAGGAGACTGATGAATGGTCAGGTAATGATCTATGAATTATCTGCATAATAATTTGGGGTTATTTAATTGAACCAATCACCCAAGATGTATAGATATAGATGTAGATATAAATATAGATTCAAGGATCTAACTCTGGTTCAAATAGAAATTACTGTTTCATCTAAAGGTGTTTTTACGTAACCAATCAACAGTATTAGGCAGAGTATGCTTTGTAAGAAAACCCATAGTAGTCCTATCTCAGTGCTGAAACAATCCCAGTTCACTCCAATTTTTCTTTTTGTACCCATCATTCCCATGATGCTCTCAGATTCCATGAAGATCCAACACCAGCTTGTGAAATCAGGTTAAGGAATTATTACTTTCATCAGGGCCAAACAGAAAGCTCTTGGAAGAGGTTCGAAGCAGGGAAAGAAGTCAATCTCTCCATGAATTTTCTCTCTTTTTCTTCCTGGCTGGGCCATCCCAAGCTAATGCCAGAGAAGTGGCATTGGGGAGGCACCTGCAGGTCATCCTTCAGGAATAAGATAAGTAAACCAGCAGCTGGCATGAAATGATTATGAAGAGAATTCTCCACTGGAATGGCTATAAATAGGGGAAGTCAATGGAGTGGAAAAGCAAGCACTTAACGACTAAATATGCTCCTGCTACAGTAAAGTAGGCTCACACCTCTCTTTATCAGATATTATTTACAGAGAAGAAAATGCCACGGAGCGTATGGAATCATTAGAAATGGATTACTTCCCTTAACAATGAATATGAGATCCAGAACTCCTCAAGGACAAGCGGGAAATAAAGTCTAGGCTCATTCCATCAGTCAGTCTCTTAGTCATTCAATCAGCCACTGTCATTGTCTAGGCCCCCTCCTTTGATCATTCACTCCATCACCTCAGTTAGTCCCTTTACCAGTCTTTCAGTCAGTCTCTTATTTGCTCAGTCAGCCATTCTTCATCATCTCCCAATCAGTCTGTCGTTCCATCAGTCCAATGGGCCAATAAACAATTATGACGTACTTTTTGTGCATAGACATCACATTTCTTTTCATAGACCCAACCTATGCACTTCAGATCAGTGACCTATTATATTTTTAAAGTGTCCTTTAAAGGTAATTAACCAGGTCTGCCTGCCTTAGATTTTCAAAATTGTCACTAATTATGGGGAATTGGGCTGGGGTAAGGGTTAGATTGGGTAATAGATCATGTTACTAAAGGGCTGAGGAACAAGTAGTGATGCCCATATGATTTTTTTTATAAACTCTTGTCTTCCATCTTAGAATAGATACTAAGTATTGGTTCTAAGGCAGAATAGCAGTAAGGGCCTGGCAATTGAGGTTAAGTGACTTGCCCAGGGTCACACAGCTAGGAAGTGTCTACGGTCAGATTTTAACCCAGGACCTTCCATATCTAGGCCTGACTCCCTATCCACTGGGACACTTAGCTGCCACAATCTTACAGAATATTGTAGGGGCAGCTAGGTGCCACAATGGGTAGGGTGCCAGGACTGCAGTTGGGAGGACCTGGGTTCAAATCTGGATTCAGATACTTTTCAATTGTGTGTCCCTGAGCAAGCCACTTAAGTCTAATTGCCTAGCCTTGGCACTTTTCTGTCTTAAAATTGATACTAAAGCAGAAGGTAAGGGTTAAAAAAACAACAACAGGATAGGGGGCAGCTGGGTAGCTCAGTGGATTGAGAGCCGGGCCTAGAGACTGGAGCTCTTAGGTTCAAATCTGACCTCAGACACTTCCTAGCTGTGTGACCCTGGGCAAGTCACTTACCTCCCATTGCCTAGCCCTTACCAGTCTTCTGCCTTGAAATCAATACATAGTATTAATTCTAAGGCAGAAGGCAAGAGCTAAAAAACACACAGAATGTTGCAATAAATGATCCTCCTTGAATTTAAGTAGGTAATATAAGACAACCAAGAAACTGAAGTCCCCTTCATTTGACATTTTTTTCTGGTATTACCCACCATGGTGTCTCAGTCAGGTTTTTTCAGTAGATTATGGTCACCAGATAGTGAAACTGAGGCACAGATCACTGACATGAATTGACTAAACCAATTTAGTTCTAACTGTACTGGAAACCAGCAATTCCTGTTTTCTGCTCTCACTGTCACTTATCACCAGACTCCTTTCCAGAGGTCATTTAAAAAAAGAGAATAACTCATATCATCAAGTCCTAAAGACCAATTCCCAGTCACACTGAATAACTTCAGATAAAAGTCATTCTCTTCTTCATACCAGACTTGAGTGTCAATTACTGCATGGTGCTCAGTCCCATAGCTTTAATGCATTTCATTATTCACAAAACTGAAGTGATTTTTTTTTACTCAGAAGAGTAGAAGAGTGGGGACCCTGTAAAAATATAAGGGGGCTCCATGTCTGGCTTCCTGGTATACTCTCAGTATACTCTGTAATTTTCCTTTCCTCAAACATCTGTGTCATTCATGAGAGAACCGATTGACTTGAAAGGTAGTTACCAGAAAAAGTACAAAGTCACCAGTGAGGGGGAGTCCCTCAAAGATGTCTCAGGATAAAAGGGATTAAAGATCCCTGAAGACAGTGGAATAAATAACATGCGAAGATCAATTGTTTGGGGAGTGAGGGATCCAGGAATCACAGAGCACCAGAAAAAAATTAGTGTGGACTTTTGAAATGTTCTTCCCCGGCTTTCTTATGCATGAGGGCATAGTGTGAGAGGCCCATTACAGTGGGGACAGGGAAGAGTCCATGATTGTATTACAGTATTAATTGGGTCAGAGCTTTCCATTACAGCATTGGTTCCATAACAGCAAAATAGAGTAGTTGTTGATCATTGGAGAACATCAAGGAAGTCAAAATCCTGGGAAACTTACATCAGTCTCTGTGACTGCCACAAACAATATCAACTTGGTAAAGGAAGAGAAGAGAAGGTAGCCAATGAAATGAGAGAAGAAAGTAAGAAACAGGGAGTACCAGGTAGAAGCTACTGGGCTCCATATCTGAGGAGTCCTCTGGTTTTCCTATACCACTGTGAGCCAGAGAGGCAACATGCAGAGGCTGTGGTTGAAGATGAAAGAAGGAAAGGGGAAAGAGTATAAAGTGTGTGTTATGTTTTATGTTATAAAAGTATATAAGTGTGTTGTTATGGTATCCCCCAAACTAAGTACTATGAGATCAAACTCAGAGGGTGCAACATATTTCACACTGCCCAGAGAAGTTATCAAATCTGTAATGCTGGCCACTGAGAGCACAATGAGGAGTCCCCCACCTTCCAAAGAACAATATCTCTTCTCCCCTTTTGTATGTTTTCCCTGCAAAGTTTCTACTCCATCCTCCATTTGGGGAAATATAGGGAATTGCACTCACTTGTGTATGGGACAGAGACTGGCGGCTCTACTATTTGGTAACTATTTTTGTTTGCATTTCAGCTAAATTAAATGCTTTTGCTATTAGCTTGGTAGCTGTTACCTAATCTGGTAATGGAGAGAAATGTATGAAGTGGGGATTTGGACCATGTTTTTCATAATTGTTTATTCCAAACAAAATGTCAAGAGACTCCAGCACCAGAGACATCCAGGGTTTCAAGGAATCTATTTTATATTTGGCTACAAAGAAGTACCTTCCTTTCAAATCAGAAAACAACCCTTAAAAACAAGAGGGTTGTCTTGGTTCCCTGATGGGGCCTCGCCATATAGTTCTAGTGTCCCTGAGATACTTCTGGGACTAACCCTGAATTTTTTTTTATCCACATGCCTTTAGAAGCAGCTAGTAGATAAAGCAGATATACAGTGGGCCTGAAGTCAGAAGACACAAGTTCAAATTCTGCTCCAGACATTGGGTTACTAAGTAGGTGACTAGGGACAAGTCACTTAACTTTACCTGTCTCAGATTCATCATCTATAAAAGGAGGTGAAAATAGCTTTTACTTCCCAGAATTGTTGTGATGATCAGATAAGATACTTGTAAAGCATTTAGCATAATGCCTGGCACATAGTAAGCACTTAATACAGCTATTTCCTTCCTTCCTGGGCTCTCGGTAGTATCCCAGAAGGCTCTATGTGCTCACATCCCTGATGCCTCCATGAATTTATCTCATGACCATTATCATGATCCCTTCTTCCCCCACTTCCCTTATACCATTTTCAGGTCATCCCAAGGACAGTTTTAATGGAAGTTCAGAGCTTCAGTACTACCTGCTGACCCCTCTATTACTTGGTCATCTATGGAATCTATCTACACCAACATTCCTGATAGTGTTAAATGCTGAAATAATTTTGCATGGTCAGCAAAGGTAGTAATTTTAACTTTTTGACTATAAGCCCTTTCAATGCATTTTTGATAATAACCCCAATATATTCCTATTTACATATAAGTAAATTATGCACATGCACTAATCTGCTAATAATTATGTACATTATCACCCCAAACCCCACCACACTGCCGCTAGATTTTGAGTAGGAGAATGAAATGGTTAGACCTGAGTTTTAGGATTATGACTTTGGCAGCTGTGTGAAGGATGGAGTAAAGGAGAGAGTGACAGGGTTGGGAAGACCTTCTATAGCCCAAGCAAGAATTGATGTCATCCTAAAAGAGAACAGTGACCTTGAATAGGATAGATTTGAGAGCTATTGTGATAATTGGATTACATCTACCCTGTCCATCTTTAGATTTAATCACCAAAGGTGAGAGCATCTCCGATTTTGGGAGGTCCATAACCCATGTGTGCTAGAGTGGGTTATGAGTCAGAATCAACTGACTGCCCCCTAGGCAGTTCTATGAGAAGTGTCTATTGTGATTGGACATGCAAATTAGGGAGGAGGCGCCGGAAGTAATGCATAAGAAACCCCTTTAAAAGGAGAAGGTCTTCTGCTGGAGAGGGTCTTCTGGTGAAGAGGGCTGCTGGTGAAGGAGCTTTCCTGTTTGTGGAGGACTACTGGCTGGAATGCTGAGACCTTGGTGAGACTGCTTTCAATATCTTCTTTAGAAGTCCAGGTGGTGAGTTTAAAGACTGAATCTTCCTGAACTTCTTTTAAGGAACTTCCCTTTAATAGACTCTGTGAATGAAGTTTTGCTTCATTCACCTCCTGGCCTCTGGCCCTCTGACTCTCAGCTGAGGGTTAATTAGATCTACCTGGATTAATTAGAGGATCATAGTAATTTACCTACTGTGTTAGATTCTTATTCCTTATTTCTTCTACCTTTTCTTAATTGTAAATAAACTTCCATAAAAGTCAATTTTGACTTGAGATTATTCTTAATTGAGGATTGATAATTGCTCAATCCTCTGGCGACCAATTTTAATATATTGAACCCCAAAAAACCCTTTTTCCCCGTTACATTTTTGGCTGACCACTTAGGTTATGCCAATTACCCTCAATCTTCTGATATTTTCTTGCCTCTTCTTTCACTCTGTAAACATCAACTCAACACAGCTGAAGAGGTAAGTTCAAATTTGTTTTCTACTTTTACCTTAGAATAAATAGCAAACAACTGTTTGAATGTTAGCCACAGGGCCATCTTTTGCTGACAGTACTCAGCACTGGCAGCAGTTGTTTCTTTCTTAACTAGTTCTATAGGCTTCACCTGGGGAACTCTTTCAAATTAGCCGACCATCAGATTTTGGGAAGGATTATATCTTTCAGCTGCCTTAGTTGTAAGCTGGCTAGTTTGCCTTACTGGCAACAAAAAGGCTGCTTGTTTCTTAAATAACTGTTAGGGCCACACCCAGAGAAACGCTTTTAAAACCCTCTCAGAAGGTAAGCATCTCGGCTCTGTACCCCAAACAATTTCATCTCATAAAAAAACCCCTTTTTCCCCTCTTACATTTTTAGTGGAAGAGTCAACAGAACTTGACAATTGTTTGGGTATGGGAGGTAACAGAGGGAAAAGTAGAAAATAACACTGCCATATTGAACCTAGCTGAGTGGAAAGTTGGTGGAACTATTGGCAGAAATAGAGAGGGTTAGAAAAGGGCTGGATCTGAGGATTAGAATGTGATGAATAATGAATTAATCAAGGTTTCTTTAAGGGGTTGCTATATACAAGACACTGTACTGTTGAGACTACAACTAGAACATATCTGCTCATCCTGTATGACTCACATTGTCTCATTGAAAAATTTTTAAAAAGCAGAGATAGGAATGGAGATGACAAAGCTAGGACTCTTATTTATTATTCGCTGCCCAAGAATGAAGAGCCCACAACTGAAGGGCCATATTTGTGCCATAGCCACAAATGTTCCTGACACAGGTATGCTGGAGGCTGGGCAGGTTTTGTTTTTGTAACTGCTGGGGAGATTTATGAGTCCCAATTAAGTCATAACTTCTCTATGGGCCCTATGTCCAGAAGAGACAGGGAGATGTTGGAAGCCTGCACAGCTATAGGAAGCCAAAGGAAAGAGATGACAGTGTGGTGGGGCTTGGGGTGATAATCAATGAAAAGGAATGGGGTTGTACTTCTGGCAAGTGCCAGGACCGGTTGTCATGAGGAGAGTAATAGGTGCACTCTCTTCCTTTTCTCTTATTGGTTCTCTCTAGGAGTCATCTCTTAGCCCTGTACAGATACATGGCGACCATTAGGGAAGCCACTATTCCAGAAAGGTGGCCCTGAGAATTCTCAGAAGAGAAATCACATAGACCATTTCTAGCTAGAGGTGCCAAGACTGCCCCCAAGAGAAAAAAAATACACACACATGACCAAATCACTTTTTTTGGTTTCCTAGGAGATATGATGACCCATAGAGCAAGTTAAGGAGAGTCTCAAACCTCTTGAAACATACTGGGAAGTTTGGGCACCAAAGTAAGAGCTCTTTAGACAACACTGTGGAGTAGATAGACTTGGCTGCTGGAGAGCTGCTGTTACCTTGGCATTGCCCTCCCCAACGTAGGCCTAGGAATGATCTTTCCCTCTGTACCAGCAACCTCATATTCTTCAGCTCTCCAAGTTGTTGGACTGTGGGAATCAGCTATTGATTTTGGCAATAAATCTTGGCCATTTCTGTCAAAGGCTGCAATTTACCACTAGCATCTAAATCACAGTGGAGAAGCACGGCCGCCCTCCAGTTCTTTTATGCGATTGTAAAAATAGTTTAAAGTGCCGCTTTGTAAACCACTGAGTTGCTTTTACCTGGGGAGGAGAGAAAGAGCGGAAGCCCAGAATGTCCCTCTGTGCCATCTCCTCTTTGCTGCTCGAGGACAGACCGGCTGAAGTGTTCTTTTAGAACCCACCATTGCCAACCCTTCCCCACATTCAATAGAGCTAGGCTCAAACAGCAGGCCATAAGAGAGAGCACTTGAGAGAGCATCATCCCTGCAGAGGGCTCAGCAATATACCTCAGAGAGGGTATATCCTAGATTCAAAGATGAGCTGTGATCGAGGTTCCTCAGACTTGATTTCTCAAGAGTGAATTATGGGAATTATCATGCTGACTTTTAGTAATACATTAGGATAGTAAATATGGAGGAATGGGAAGGAAGAGGAGAATCATAGAGCTAGAGCTAGTAGGGAGTCCAGAGGTCATCTAGTTCAATTTTTGTTGTTGTTTTACAAAGGTGACAATGGATGGCTAAGGAGGTTAAGAGACTTGTCCAAGATCACACAGTAATTATCTGGACTGCTATCTGAGTTGTAGTCCTTGGAATTCAGTTAGCTGTCTTTCCCTGGTACTCTACTGCCTCCTGGGGGAGGGCAGGAGTTGAGAGATTGGTTCCTGGATCCCTTCCCACCCATATTTCTTTGCCAAAGTTATATCCAAAAGCCTAAGTGTACTGATTTATCATTATGGTCAGAGTGCCTAATGGTAAGTTAATGACTGTACTTCCTATTTCTCCTCCTGCCTCTATGATCACTTAATTCATAGAATTATAAAATTCTAAAATTGGAGGGGACCTTAATAGTCAATTTATTCTAATCCATGCTTGATGCTTTAATGTTCCATAGCACTATTAATACCCAGGCATCTAGCATTTGCTTGAACACTTTCAATGACAAGGAACTCTTTACTTCATAAGATATACCCCTCCATTCCTGGATAACTCTAATTGTAAAGGAGTTCCTTATATTGAATTGAAATCTACCTGCTTGTATTATAGAGCCATGGGAATTAATTAAAAGGGAATTTAGAGATCTTCTACTTTGGTGGATCCCATTTAGTGATTCATGAACCCCCAGGGGATTTCAGAGGGTGGTTTAAGGAGCTCACACTAAAAAAAATTCTATAACACATCAAGCAATAAATAATCTCTTATAAATATTATGAGTAGCATATTAAAATACCCTGAGGGTTCACAATACATTTTTGTTGTTGTTGTTGAAAGGAGTTTATGGAACAAAAACATATTTGGAACCACTGATCTATACAAATCCTTTTCTTTGATAAATGAGGAAACTGACACTCAAAAAGATTAAACAAGGTTTCCCCAAGGTCATAGTGAGTAGCAGAAGGTAGATTTGAACTCATCTGCTGATTCCAAATTCAGTTCCTGGCTTTTTTACACTATCCATTATTCCCAGTTCTGCCTTTTAGAATTAGACAGAATTAGTCATATCTATCTTCCACATGACAAATATTTGAAGACGATTATCATGTAAATTGTCTTTTTTCCTGACTAATTACCCCTAAGCCAGTGATAGCAAACCTTTTAGAGATGGAGCGCCAGGCCATACCGCCCCCCCCCACATCCTGGGTACACTCTGCCCTCCCCTTTACCCCACACAGGAGTGGGAGAAAGCACTCCCTTTGGGCTGTTGGGCAGAGGGGCAGGTGAAATGAGGAATGTCCTCAGCAAGTGTAGGGAGGGAGAGGGGAATGGCCTGAGCTCTCTGCTCCCCTCCAGCTCTGCTGCCTGTGAACTGCCAGCTTCACCCTCTGTGCGCTCCCATTGGGCTGCTGGGTAGAGGGGTAGATAATGTCATCAGGTGTGGTAGACAGGGGGAGGGGAGCAGCTCTACTCAAATCCCTCTGCCTTTCTAGTAATAAACTCTGCAGATGGTGGGTGGGGAGGGAAGGTGACCACATACCCACAAAGAGCAATCTACATGCCATCTTTGGCACCTGTGCCATAGGTTTACCATCACTGCTCTTGGCCCTTCATAGACTCCTCACATAGCATGATTTCAGGTCCTCTCATTGTCCTAGTCATCCTCCTCTTCTCCTCTTGACATGGTCTAGTTCATCAATGACTCTCTTAAGATGCTGTACTCAGAAACAAAACAATACTCCTGATGTATTCTGAGTAGGGATAAGTACAATGAGACTCAGTTCCTTCATCTTGGACACTGCTCTTCTATTAACTTACATTAAAAAGACAGTGGAAAAGAAATAGAAAGTGAAGGGATACCCATCAACTGTAGAATGGCTAAGGAAGTGATATCATATGATTGTAATGGAATACTATTACGCTAGAAGAAGTGATGAGCAGGAAGAGCTCAGACAAACCTAGAAAGGCATAAATGAACTGAAGTAGAATGAAATAAACAGAACCAGGAGAATATTGTACACAGTGGCAGGAATGCTAAACAATAAACAACTGTGAATGACTTAGTTATCCTCATCAGTACAGTGATCCAAATCAATCCCAAAAGACATGTGATAAAAATTGTCTTCTGCTTCCAGAGAGAAAAAGAATTGATAGAGTCAGAATCCAGAACAAAGCAAACTCTTATCACTTTCTTCATTTTTTTTGTTCAAGTTTCCATCCATAAGAGGATTATATAGAAAAATGTTTTATATGATTGTACATGTAATATCTATGTCAAACTTCTTACCATCTCAGTTGGGGGGAGGTAGAGAGAGGGGGAGAGAATTTAAGATTCAAAATACTTTTAAAAAATTTAGAAACTTTTTACATGTAAATGGGGAAAAATGAAATTAAATAAGTCTTTTGAAAGATTAACAAAAAGAAAGAAAAAGACATTAGCAGGGGCAGCTAGATGGCTCAGTGGATTGAGAGCCAGGACCAGAGATGAGAGGTCCTGTGTTCAAATATGACCTCAGCTATGTCCTAGCCATGCAAGTTACCCTGGGGAAAGTCATTTAATCCCACTGCCTAGACCTTACCACTCTTCTACTTTGGAACCAATACATAGTATTGATTCTAAGATGGAAGGTAAGAATTTTTAAAAAGATATTAGCTTTTTCTTTTTTTAACAACTACACCACATTGGTATACACTGAACATGGATTCAAATAGAAAATTTAAAAACCCTTAAGTTTTATTTTTTCCACATGAATGTTTATTAAGTATCTTGTCTCAGAGGTCAGAGCCAGAAATTACAGTTATTCATTGCAAATATAAGCCTTGATATGACAAAATTGTCCAAAAATTATAGCCTTCTAAAAGTAGAATTGGGGCAGCTAGATGGCACATTGAATAGAGTACCAGGCATGGACTCAGGAAGATTCATCTTCCTGAATTCAAATCTGGCCTCAGATACTTACTAGTTATGTGACCCTGGGCAAGTCACTTAATCCTATTTGGCTCAGTTCCATCATCTATAAAATGACCTAGAGAAGGAAATGACCAACCATTCCAGTATCTTTCCCAGGAAAATCCCAAATGGGGTCCCAAAGAGTGGATATGACTGAAAAAGGATTGAATGACAAAAGTAGAATGGTCTTCTTTAGGAAGGTCACTGGAGGTTTTCCAGCATAGCCTAGATTACTGCTTGTCAAAAATATTGTAGAAGAGTCTCCTATTTGATTATGAGGGCCAGATTAGCTCTGAGATCCCTTCCAGGACGATGATTCTGTGATTCTATGATCTCCTTGCTGTTTGAACATTTTTTCAAAACTAAGTACAAGATCGTTGTGGGTCTCCATTATTTTTATCTGTAAATGGAGAGTTGAAATAAATGAGAGTTTGAGGTGAAATAGTTGATGTAATGATTGACTTGCAATTATTATCTTTTGAGCCATTCAGAATCATTCAGTGTTCCTTTCCTTGATTATCATTAACTTTGAAATAACATAGTCATTTTCTTTTTGTTTTTATTGTACTTACCAATTCCTCTGTGTTTGTAAAGATTGGTCCATAATAGTGCTTATTTTTTGCTATTTTCACCTGTTGGGAAGTGAAATCATTAGTGATTGTCATCATTTAGTAGAATGAGATTTTCAGTAAATGGCCAGATAATATCCCTACTCCATATTACATTTTGCCTTGGGCTTAGGTTTGTCATCAGGAAAGCATCATCCATGTTTACTCTCTGGCCAAGTGGACTATGATGTACTCTCACAATAACTACATTTTTTGTTCTTCCTTTTATTCTCATCCAAGTGTTCTTTATTATGCATCTCTTCCCAGGTGTGAGAATTTCCATACAAGTGTGTATACTTTGAGACTTTATGCTTTTTTACCAATATTAATACTCCTTTTATAATGCAAGTCAAATGCCTTATAATTTAGAAAGATCATAGATTAAGAGATGGGGATGCAGTGGAGATCTTAAGGGTCATCTAGTCCAATATCTTCATTTTACAGATGAGGCAGTTGAGACCCGGAGAGGTTAAGTAACAAGCCCTAGGTTCTCTGATGCTAAGTTCGGTATTCCCACTGCATCACAATACCTCCTAGATAATCTTCCTGAATTTCTGTGACCAAAAAGAGGCATCTGTGACAAACTTTTGAAAATGATTCTCTGAATTTATCTAGGCTAGTACTTGTATGGTAGACATATATTCTATCATTGTACCTGTATCCAGGGGTGTGTCAAAGTCAGTTCATACCAACTAGCTAGAACTGATTGTTCAGTTTTCAACACGAGCATTTATGTATCACAAATTGGCAAACAATATAAAATTTAGATAAGATCGTAGCCTTGTCTCTGTAGAGCTTACAGTCTAGAAAGGAGATAACACTCAAATGTGGACATCCTAGGAAGGATCATGAATAAAGCTTGAAGCTGAGAACGCTCATCACTATAGCTTTTGGTAGAAACAATGAATAGGGACTATCCAGAAGACTTCAGGATTATTATTTTAGGGAATAGTAAGAAAGAATGCCTCAGGGGCAGCTAAGTGGCACAGTGGTTTGAGAGCCAGACCTAGAGATGGGGTCCTAGGTTCAAATCTGACTTCAGATGTTTCCTAGTTATATGGCCCTGGGCAAGTCACTTAACCCCCATTGCCTAGTCCTTACCACTTTTCTGCCTTGGAACCAATATATAGTATTGACTTTAAGACAAAAGGTGAGGCTTTAAAGAAAAGAGAGAGAATGCCTCTATTGCATATGCCTTCAGTGAAGCATCCTTTGGTCCTTTGGCTAATTCCTTCATAATCTAAATTAGAAGTCTATTTGGATGTTCTAAGACCATTTAAAAAATTAAAATAAAAGATTTTAGCAGTGTTTCCTTTCCAGTTTGAGGCAGTCATCAGGTAGGACTAAACCAGGATGGGAGGCTACAAATGAATCCAAGAGGCAGAAGCAATTGCATGCCATGTGGTTCCTTCCATGGATGTGCTGCTGATAGTACCATCAGTACTGTTCTCCACCAACCCCACTGACTCATTGGATTGGATCAAGCTTCAAGCCTGGTATATAGGACCAAGCAAAGTTATGTCATCTCCCATATTCATGATCATTGTGGTGGTTCCCAAGGGTGCCACCTATGGTAAATCTAGGCATCACGATGTGAATTAGCTGAAGTTTTCCAGGAGTCTTCACTTGGTAGCAGAGAAGCATGCTGGCTGCCACTGTGGGGCCTTAAGAGTCTTGAATTCCTATTGTGTGGGTGAAGATGCAAACTACAAATTCTTTGAGGTTTTTCTTATTGACCCATTCCATAAAGTTATATTATAAACCCTGACACTCAGTGGATTGCCAAGCCAGTTCACAAGCATAGAGAGATGTATGCTTACCTCAGCTAGCTGGAAAAGCCAGAGTCTTAGGGTCAAAAGTTCCATCATACCATTGGGAAATCTCATCATGCTGCTTGGAGAAGTTGCAATACTCTCCAACTGCATCATTATTGCTGGTGCACATTAATTTGTGTACCAATATTGTTTAATAAATAAAATTTAGGATAGTGGGGAGGGGAGGAAGAGTTTAGCGGTTAGGAGAAAAGTTCCAGATTAATTGATAAAAGATAGATGAACAATGGCTTCCCTAAAGAGGTGGCTAATATTAATAGAGAGAAGGAGAGGACTCATTGGTAGTTTTAGGTGGTTTGGGGGACCTATTGATAGAAGAGTCAATGGGATTTGACAGCTGGCATGAACTGGCAGAAATTGGAATGGGGAGAATTGGATGATATGGAATAGAATTACCCAGTATTGGAAAGGACTCAGCAGACAAAGGCTTTGCTCCCTGTGGCCAGAGAGTTCAGGGACAACTAGGCCTGAAAGAATGCCTGGGGAACAGGAAGAAGACAAATGACTCTGAAAGAGAAATCCTGAAGACAGAAATAAGTGAGATTTATGGGTTTGGACTGAAATCTTTAGATAGGAAAGTTGAATAAAGGCAGTACTATTGATTCTTTTTTATAGATGAGAGTGAGAATTCTGGAAGTTAAGTGACTTACCCAAGGTCACAAAACTATAAAATTATGTTTTAATGGCTGAAACCCAGTCCTCCTGAATCTGAAATCCAGTGCAGTATCCATTCCACCAGGAATGCCTTCCATTTGTCCAGGCTGCCTCTTTGGCCCAGTATATAGTCTTATATAATAATAATAATAATAATAATAATAATAATAATAATAATAATAATAATAAT
>NC_058130.1:168239225-168261887 GCF_016433145.1 Gracilinanus agilis
GATAATAATAATAGTGCATTTATATAGTGCTTTAAGGTTTAAAAAGAACTTTTAAAATATAATCTTATTTGGTACTCACAAAAATCCTAGGAAGTAGGTGTTATCATCCCCATTTTACAGGGGGAGAAATAGAGACAGATAATAGTTAATTTCCTCACTCAGTTAACAGACTGATAATTTCCCACAATAATTCCTTTGTTATTTTTGTTCAATCATTCAATCATGTCCAACTCTTCATGACCTCAGGATCATACTGTCCATGGTGGCAAAGATGCTGGACTGGTTTGCCATTTTCTTCTTCTCTAGTGCAATAACTTCTTAGACATTATTTTTGTTTAGGGCTTCACAGAAATTCTTGGTGTTAAGAACCCAAAGGTCCAGAGCTTAATATCCCATTTTGAGGACACATTAGCATCAGCAAGGTTAGAAAAGTTCTTTATTGGCTACAAAGTGTTGAATGGTTTTCTAGCCATAGTAACTCATATAGTACCATTTTTGAAGTCATTCTGGGAGGGGGGAAGTTGTGGTCATCTTTGGGGAAGAGCATAGATCCTATAAATCATCATCATTTTAACCTAGTTCATACTCCCTTGTGTTATGAGAAAGGAATTACTGAAAGACAAAGAGATGTTCTAATGGTCACATCGGTCAACCAAAAAGAATTTATTTGTTAAACCCCATGCCATATTGTGATAAGTACTGCAAATACAAAGAAAAGCAAACATATTCCTTGTCCTTGAGGAGGTTCTACTCTAATGAGGAGACAAGGAAGGAAACAAGGAACCAAACATTTTTTAAACCTTTGCCTTTTGAAGAACCATAAGGGCTAAGCAATTGGAGTGAAATGTCTTACCGAGGGCCATACAACTAGGAGTTTCTAAAGCCAGATTTGAACCCAAATCCTCCTGACTACAGGCCTGACAGCTACCTACCTGCCCCTAGCCCAGTGTTCTTTCATAATATCCCACCATGGTATGGTTTACTCGCCCTTATTTCTATTAGAGTACTGATACCCTCTGAATCACAAGGAGTGAAGAGGAAATGTTAGGCACAGACTCATGTGCTTTCTCCTTTGCTTCACATGCCTCATTGAGTTTGTTATTCCTCTGATCCTCCTGGCTTTCTCTTCTGTGCTGGGAGCACTTGTCAAAATGAGATCAGATGTATAAGGTGCTCCGCAAACCTTTAAATGTTATCTCTTATTGTTATTATTTTTGTCTACTTTTGTAATTGGGCAGCTAGGTGGCACAATGTATAGAATGCTGGGCCTGGAGCCAGGAAGATTTGAATTCATATTCAGCCTCAGACTTTTACTAGTTGTGTAACTCTGGGCAAGTCACTTAACCCTGTTTGCCTCAGTTTCCTCATCTATTAAATAAGTTGGAGAAGGAAACAGCAAACTACTCTTGTATCTTTGCCAAGAAAACTCCAAATAGAATCATCAAAAATTAGATATGACTAAACAACAAAACTGTTTCTAATTATTCTCTCACTTCTTTGCTCACAGAATAGGGCACTGGACTTTGAGTCAGGAAGTCCTGAGTTCATATCCCACTTTGGACACTTATTATCTGTGTGATTCTGGGCAAGTCACAATCCCTCTGGCATTCAGTTGTCTAAAATGGGATGTGTGTGTTCAGTGGACTCTAAAATCCTTTCCAGCTTTAAAACTATGATCCTATTATTTCCTGGTGCCTGTAGAATATAGCTTTAACATTCAAGACTCTAAAAACTAGCCCCAATATGTCTCTCTCTTGTACTCTCACTAAACTGGCAAATCTAGTCAGATCTATTCATTCTCCCTTAACTGCATATTGGTTTGCTTGTTTTCGTTTTGTTTAAATCTCTAGACTTTTAAAGAATCAGTATGTAAAATGTTCCCATATTAAAATGGTGAAACACCACTAGAAAGGGTCAGGGTCTAGGGACTGAATCTACCAATCTTCTCTTCAAGGCTAACCAATCCTGTATCCCCATCTAAAGTTTATCCATCCTTTAAGGCCAAGCTTAGTCCGACTTCTTCTGGGAAGTATTCCCAGACACTATCCCCTTTTTACCCCGTTTAGACAAAGAGCAATCTGTGGCTTTGTTGTCCAATTGAATGGAAACAGCTCAATTGTTCAATTGTACCAGTATGTTATCAATTATCTAAACAAAAAAGCTCAGTCTGGGATTCTGATAGAGCTTCTCAGGGCAGTGATGTGAGGCAGAGACAGGCTGCCATGGCCCAGGGAGGTTCTGAAGACCTAACCGGCAGAAAAGGAATTTTGTAAAATGATTATAAATCTCCAAAAAAGTGTCAGAGACCTTTATTCTTCAATGGTCTAATGAAGAGAATACATGTATTACTACTTCTCAAGACTGCGTTAAAAGTACTTTGTAAACCATCAAGCACCATATACATCAGAAGAACTGCCATTCAGAAAGGCTTTCAAGTTGGCAAAGGACATTTTATGTATATATAGCTGGCCAAATCTGGCCTCAGATATTTCCTACCTGTGTGACTCTGGACATAGTTACAGTTATATTTTCTGTATGCGTACACATGTATATGTATACATATGTGTATATGAATAAATTAATATTCTATTATATTATTTATTAGTAATATTTCTGTGGAAAATAATTCATTTTCCTTAAGTCCCTTGGCCTTCCAAGGTCAAACTGAGATAGCTCACACCCAAGGCAAACTAGGCTGGGATTTTTCATCTTTTGTTCCAAGCCCTTATGTTTTAAAAAATAATAATTCTCTAAGGTATTCCAAATAGGGTGGATCCTAAGTTTCCCTTATTTTGGTAAAGATGCTCCCCCACCACGATGAAGTAATGAGGGAGGAGTTGAGCTCTCTAAGTCTAACTTCTCTTTTGAAATATCCACCAATGGGGTATGCCAAGGAAGGTACAAGGGATAAACTGTTGGGCTGAAAAAGAAGAAATACATTCCTATTTTTAAAAAAAGGGTTAAGGCTTCCCTGGTGTCAGAGATGGACCCAAAGACCCATACTTTGTTAATAGCCTCATTATTAAATAATGCTATTTTCTCAGGGAAGTTGCCTTATATCATTTATTCATGGAAATTCCAAGTGCTACAATATATACATTTTGTATGTTGTATATATGTGTATGTATATCAACATTTATTCATACTGTATATGTGTATATATGCATGTGTATGTGTGTGTGTAAAATTTCTTTTGAGCCTCAAAACAACTGAGTGGTCTAAGTACTACCATACCTATTTTACAGATAAGGAAGTTATGGATCAGAAAGGTCAAATGTCTTGCCCACAGATAAGCAAAAATCAGAGGCAGAATTGGAACCCACTTCTTCCTGACTCCAGCATAGTCTATCCACTATTTTATGCAAGTCTATGTGTGAGCTAATATTATTTTTAGAATATGATTGTAAAAATGGCTCCCAATTTGCACAAA
This sequence comes from Gracilinanus agilis, assembly GCF_016433145.1. Classification (NCBI taxonomy): domain Eukaryota; kingdom Metazoa; phylum Chordata; class Mammalia; order Didelphimorphia; family Didelphidae; genus Gracilinanus; species Gracilinanus agilis. The sequence continues at coordinate 168,242,656 of NC_058130.1, forward strand.
CTGTTTTTTGTGTCCATTCATTCTCTAACCCATTCCTGAACTTATATTCTGGATGCCTGCTATGATAGTTGCATTAATTAAGAATTAATTATAAAATGTTAAAAGTAAATGGCAGAGGTTAAAAAATAAGGAGCAGGGAAGCTCAAAACCACCATGAGAATCCCTCCAATTAATCTTAAAATAATATCACAGGGCAGCTGGGTAGCTCAATGGAGTGAGAGTCAGGTCTAGAGACAGGAGGTCCTAGGTTCAAACCCGGCCTCAGCCACTTCCCAGCTGTGTGACCCTGGGCAAGTCACTTGACCCCCATTGCCCACCCTTACCACTCTTCCACCTATGAGAAAATACACCGAAAGTACAAGGGTTTAAAAAATAATAATAATAATAATAATAATAATATCACAAAACAAATGCAGGATTGAAAGAACCAATAAGGAAACAAAGTAAAGTAACTTTCAATAAGAGAAAACTTAAAAAGAGGATTGCACTGAGGAGAAAAGGGAAGAGAGAGATAGAATGGAGTAAATTGTATAACATAAAAAGGCATGAAAAATTATTACAGTGGAAGAGAGGATGAGAGTGGTGACAGACAATGCTTAAACTACTCTCACCATAACAGGCTCAGAGAGGAAATAACAAGTATACTCACTGGGATATAGAACTATATCTTACCCTACAGAGAAGCAAAAGGGGAATAAGACAAAAGAAAGGAGGATAATTGGAGGCAAGGAGAAGTGGGGGGATGATAAAAAGAAAAACACTGGTGAAGAGGAAAAGAGTAAAAGGAAAAAGAGCAGGATCAAAAGGAGAAAATAAGGAAGACAATACACAGTAACCATTACTGTGAATGTGAATGGGATGAACTCACCCATAAAATGAAAATGAATCGCAGAGTAGGTTAAAAACCAGAATCCTACTATATGTTGTTTACAAGAAACACATTTGAGGCAGGGTGACACACATAGAATAAAGGAAAAAACCTGGAGCAGAATTTATTATACATCATCTAAAGTAAAAAAAAAAAAAAAAGAGTAGCAATCACATTCTCAAACAAAGCTAAAGCAAAAATAGATCTGATTAAAAGAGATAAGGAAGGAAATTACATGTTATTAAAAGATACTACAAACAATGAAGTAATATCAATACTAAACATATAAGCACCTAATGGTATAGCATCCAGATTTTTAAAGGAGAAACTAAAGGAGCTTAAGGAGAAAATAGGTAATAAAACTATACTAGTAGGGAACCTTAACCTTTCTCTATCAGATCTAGATAAATTGAGCCAAAAAATAAATAATAAAGAAGCAAGGGAAGTGAATGAAATTTTAGAAAAATTAAAGTTAATAGATATCTGGAGAAAATTGAATGGGGATAAAAAGGAATATACCTTCTTTTCAGCAGCACATCGTATATATACAAAGATCAACCATGTATTAGGGCATAAAAGCATTGCAAAAAAATGCAGAAAAGCAGAAATAAGAAATGAAACTTTTTTCAGATCATAATGTGATAAAATTATAATTAGCAAGGGTTCATGGAGAGGCAAATTAAAAATTAATTGAAAACTAAATCTAATTTTTCAAAACTTATGGGTTAAAAAACAAATCATAGAAACAATTACTGATTTCACTGTAAAGAATGGCAATGAGGAGACAAAGGCAACCTATTGTAGACAACTTTTTCAAGGAATTTAGCCACAAGGGGCAGAAGAGATATGGGATGATAATAGGGATAGAAGGATCAAATGAGGGGTTTTTCAGGATAATGAACACATGGATAAATGTGTATGGCAGAGAATAAGCCAGTAGACAGCTATCACCCCTGTGCTAACCATTTGCAACTCTTCATTATCCTCTATGCTCCAGTCCCTCATCCTTCTTTTATTATTGCTGATCATGCCTTGCCAAGCCCTAACTTTTGATATTCCCACCATCCACAAATATCATTCTTATTCATATTATATATTATATATGTTGCTGAATAAATCTTGCACAAATATCAAAATCGTGCTGACTTGGCCCATTATGAATTTGTTAGATAATTTCAACTGGGCTCTCACTGTAGCAAAGTAATCATTTTATACCTCCCTAAATGATTCACTATCTCACTCACCATTGCTGCTGTTCCAAACCTTTTCCTCCCTTCTTAACTGTACGTCGGCATATCCCCCTTTGACTCACTCTTCTATGACTCCGAAGAAAGTGGAGGCAATAGACCTGCTAAACAGCATCTGATCCTTCATCTCGTGTTAGCAGAGAGGTACCCTGTAATATCTCTCTGATTGCTTTCCAGATCCCCTTACTATCTTTGGTGTGAGAACTACTAAGGCTGCTGCAGCTTCGGTCATCACCACTGGTGTTTTATGTGGTCTCCAGGCCAGCCTTCTCCCCCATGTCACTGATTTCTACAACTTCCTATGTTGTCTTGGGCCAGAAGAATATCTCACTCTGACCTTTTGTTGTCTCTGTCAGTGAGGTGTTGTTCTAAAATTGTCTAGAGTATAATGTTCTGAGAACTCATCTGAGTACTTTCTCTACTCCACCAACCTTCAAAAGCTTTCTTTTATTTTTTTAAATCCTAACTTTGTAACGACTCTAAGCCAGAAAGTCAAGGGCTAGGCAAACGAGGTTAAGTGACTTGGCCAGGGTCATACAGCTCAGTAGGGTCTGAAATAAAAATTTGAACCCAAGACTCCTGACTGCAGGCCTGGTGGTCTATCCATTGGGTCACCTACCTGTCCCCAAAGTGCTTTCTATTGACTTCTTTCTAACAACTGCTTTAAGCTTGAGCCGGCTCCTCTCAGATATCAAGTTAGTAAAGGAAGAATATTTCCCAACTTGTGAATGAGGGTTGGGGGAAAGAGGCAGATTAAAAATAAAAGAAGTACTTCTGTTCTTGCTTTCTCTTTTCAGTAAGCATCCCTTTATAAAAGCTAATTGAAGTTAATTGGCTATTGATACTGGAGAGATACTTACTGACACTGATTAGATGATATTAAAGAGATAATTGTATGATTAATATTGGAGGCTCCCACCAGAATGAAGATTCCAGCTGATAGCATTCAAATCACACTAATTCCTCAGGATTATCCTTAGCAACTTGAGCACAAGATACATTCAGCCAAGTTCTGCAGACGCAGCCTGCTAGTGCAAGCAGTAGTCTAAACAGGGACCCTAAGATTTTTCCTGTGACTCTTATTTACATCCATATTGTATATAAGACTAGATGATACTATATTTTACATTATCACAGTGAGAAGTAAAGAGCAGCAGCACTCCCAACAAATCAAAGGCAATACATAATCAAAAACATATAATAAAGGTACACCCATTTAAGCCAAAATAAAAATCCCAGGTACTACACAACACTTTGCAGATATCAATGAAATATAGCACTTAAAACTGTATATCATTACATATGTAAATGTACCATAATGCATAATGGAAGGCTTAAAAATTTATAATTCATATATATGACATAATATATAGGATGCAGTTACACGCAACTCACACTGGATGCATTCTCATAGTGTATTGTCTGGCTCTGTGGGTAACCGCTCCTCTCATTTCCCTTGAAACATCATAAGTTAATAGTGAATAGGCCTATTACTTAGACCATCACCCTTGAACTTGTGGATAGTTCAGGATGACTTTTATCCACAGATCTACTTACTACCTTGCAGCTCTAATCTTAAAGTTGTCAATGACCTGACCTCTAGGGATGCTCTCTCTTCCCTTGGGGCTTCCTCGACAGAGTATTAGGCAGGAAAACTAGCTTTTGATTTCATCCTTTTCCCCTCTTTGAAATCAGATCCTTCTGGGACTAGAATAAACTTGATTGAATCCTCCTGACACTTTGGACAGTACCACTACTTAAATTCTTCCTCACCTGAATCATCATTTTGCTCAAACAATCTCTCTAGGGAGTTGGGTCTTTTTCAGCATCTGCTTTTACTAATTTTACCGATACCTCTTTTTTTCTTACTCATCAGGGAGTCAAATGGTTCCCCAATGGGCACTGCTTTTTTGTTTCATGGTCTTTTGCTTCCCCCACCATTATCTGAGGCTATTTTCTAAATCAGAAGTTTTTCCCCAGTTATTCTGTAACACAATATGAAAGAGATGACACCTAAGCTGAGCCCTGACAGAAGATAAGGACAATGAAAAACTAGGATGAGGAAGAAGTTTCTTCCAAGCATGGGATAGGGATGCACAAATGCACAGAGGCGGGAGATAATTTAGGAAGGAAAGTTCCAGAAAGTACTACTTGTGTACATTTTAGCTATAATATAGAGAAAGTTGTGTGCAAAGACAGAGAAGCAAATGGACATCAGATTATGGCTGGAGTTAAGTCACAACTGAGGCCTAGATATTTTATCTTAGAGGCAATAAACATACACACAAGGATTTTTTTAATAGACAAGTGACATGATCTGATCTGGACCTAAGGATGATTGTTTTGGCAGATATGTGGAAGATGGATTAGAAAGAGGAAAAGGTGGAGGAAGGGAGAGAAAAAGAAGAGACTGGCAATAGGTCAGGTGAAAGATGATAAGGACCTAAAGTAGGATGGCAGCTGTTTAAGCAGAGAAAATGGGATGCAAATAAAAGGTGTTCTTGACATAGTCAATAGGACTTGGCAACTGATGGGATAAAGGGGAGAGGGAGAAGGATAAATCAAGGATGAACTAATGTTTAACTAGATAACTGGATAGGATGATGGCAACCACGACAAAACTAGGAAGTTTAAAAGTAGTGTATTGGAATGATACATTTAATTTTGAATATGTTCAACCAATGAACAAGCACTTATTTAGTACTTACTAGATATTATGTATAGCAAGGACTGTCCCCAACATGTAACATGGGAGAGTGTTGCTGTGTGGCTCTAAGAGAAGCAGAATAGATATCTCTAGCCTTTTTCTCCCCCAATCCTTCTCCAAGGAAAACTTTATTTCTTGCCAGGAGGGAAAAATAAAAGGTTGGGACCAGAAGCTTGGCTATTCTGCTTTCCTCAGAGAGAGAAGGTATCGGGTTAAAATTATATGTGTCTGTTTCTTTAAATATTATTACTTTAGGGGATGAGATTTTTTTCATGTTCAATCTAACTTCTGGTTGCTGCTGATCAATGGGAAAAGGAGGCCACAAAACTTTATATTCAAGCCTTTACTCCCATTTCACTAAATATTGGTTCTACAGTGAACAAATGTAGAACTTAGGGAAGAAACCCATTTATCCACACTGATAGTAAAAGAGAAATCAGAAAAGTATACATATGACAATATATGCTAGAGTGTTCCAGATAACCCACAAAGGGGAAATTCCCTGAAGTCTCTGGTGTAGCAAGGTAGGGAAAGGGAAATGATGGAATTTGCCAAGTCCCTTCATATTGGCTTCTTCCCAATGTCTTTTCCTTCAGAAACCTGAAGTTGAGTTGGCATCTTCCATCTTTTCTTTCAAGTCAGAAGCACCTGAAGCCCAAAGAGACTGAGGAGACTTTTGACTTAAAGTCAAAGAAATTTCAAAGACTTGAAGACTTAAGAGCTCAAAGAAAGCAAGACTCTAATCTCTCCTCTCTTCCCGATTCTACTTTGCCCCTCATACACGACAGAGAATTGATGTCCACCATTGAGGAGAGAGTCCCAAGCCAATAGACTTTGAGACTCATGTTACATATGCACTGGGAATATGAAAACAAAAAGAGAAGCAATTCCTGACCTCAAGTCACTTAGATATGAATAGAACACACATATGGGAGTGGTGTGTTAGGGCTAATGAGGGAAGGGGAGGTCTATGAAGACAAGGGAATGATGAATGGAGCCGCAGGGCTATAGATCATCATTTTCCTTCCAGTAGAAATGGTTATGTTGATTTCGTTTTTAACTTGACAGCAACAGGAAGACAATTGGCTAAATAGATCAGAACAACCAGGAGAGAAAACGTTTATAGATATCCCAAGAGGAGAAAGTATCCAGGACAAGGGGGTAGGCCTCAATGGCAAAAGCCAGAGAAAGCTCAAAAAGGATGTGAACTGTGGAAAAGTCATTAAATTTAGCAGTTGAGAGATCACTGATAAGCTTTGAAAAAGTAGTTTCAGCAATTTGGAACTTGGTTCCCAAAGTCCCTAAACTATTCATACCTTTGGATCCAGTGATACTATTACGATGCCTGTGCCCCCAAGACATCTAAGATAAAGGTCCATATGTGTAAATATATTTCTAGTATTTTTTGTTGAAGCAGAAGGCTAGAAATAAAATGGTGCCCATCATTTAGAAGAATTACTGATTAAATTATGGTACATAAATCGAATAGAACATTTTAGGCAATTAAAAAGTGATGAAGGAAGACATATTGAAAGATATTAGGACATGAGTGGGATGTAAGGAAAGGGATGCACCAAACATAGATAACTCCTTCTGAGAGTTTGACAGTGAAAAGAGGAAAAATAGAAGAGTAGAATTTGAGGGAATAGCAGAGCCAAACAAAGAGTTTGGGATTTGTTTATTTCTAGACAGGATAGAGAGCCTCAAGAATGTTTTTAGCTCACAGAGAAGGAGCAGAGAGGCAGAGAAAGAGAGAGAAATTTTGAAGATGAGGGAGAGAATGAGTAATGGGACAAGTCTCCTCCTAATCCTATCCCAAGGAGATGTGTAATAGAAAGGGATGGTTTCAGTGATCTAATAGGAAAGGATATCCTCAGAAAGAAGCAAGAGCACCATTCTTCAGATCCTGGAGCAAAGGAGGAAAGGACAGGTAAATATGGGGTAGAGTTAATGAGTCACGAAACAGGGAAGGTGGTGGGGGCTCACAATTGATGATCTCATAGATAGCCAAATGGCATGAATATTATACTGTAAGGTGTAAAAAAACACTTTATGAATGTTACCTCATTTGATCTTCACAAAAGCCTTATGATGTAAATGCTCTTATTATCCCCATTTGACAGATGAGGAAACTGAGGCCAAAAGGTGATCAGTGACTTGCTCAAGACCACACAGCTATTAAATGTCTGCAGCTGGATTTGAACTCAGGACTTCCTGACTCCAAGTCCAAATCTCTACCTAGCTGCCTATGTAGCATTTATCTACCACCTTCTAGGGGTGTTGCAAATAGGTAAGATTTGATCTCACTTCTTATCAAATCTATTGAATGGCTACAAAATATATGTAGTAAATTTTGACGCGACATAGGTATAATGTCAAATATAATGTTGTAAGTACAGGAGAAATGTAAAAACCAAGCTTTGCTTAGCAGAGTTCCCAGTGAAAGCAAAGTAATAATAATTTAAGCATTTATCAGACTTTAAGTTTTATAATGCATTTTCTTCATAGTCCTATGAAATAGGGTATATCAGCAAAATTAATTAAATTGTCATTAGCAAATAGTACAAAATAGCCATTATTATTATTATTAGTATTATTAGTATTATTATCCCCATTTTACAGATGGAAAACAGACTTGGAGACATGAATCAGTTTGCTTAGTTGTGATGACAATGTCAGAGCCAGAGCTCTAGATCTCATCTTTCAATTTCAGGTCCACTCTTTCTGCTATGCCACATTCTTCCACAAATATTGTCAAGTGAAATAAGTGGCATAAAAGAGTAGTTTCAAGCTGACAAGGAAGTTAATAAAGACCATTATATTGTTGGTACAGTAATAAAAGGCAATGCTTTGATCTTTTCAGATAAACCAGAGGTCACTAATAAAGACAGCAAAAAAGAAAATGTCATGGAGGGTAAGAAAACAACTTGGGGTTAAGGATGCTTCAGCCTTTAATTCAAATATTCAACAAAGGCATGCTTCACAGGACATAATAAGGTTGTAAAGCTTTTAGTCACTTTGGAAGAGAATGAGGCAAATGGGAAAAAAATGTTGATAGATTTTTAAAGGAAGCTCTTTCTTGGGTACCTCTGATATGATCCTGAGATCCCTTCCAACTTTGAAATTTTATGATCTCACAGGGATACATAGGAATAGGGCAGGGTATGGTATGACAGACCTAATTCCTGATCTTTCAAGCATGTCCAAATAGGTGAGGAAGAAGAAGGTCACTGGGAGCTGTCATAAAAGGACAAAAGATTTGTAAAATGAGGTTGAGTGATACAAATGGTCAGCTCCTCTGGCTCCCTAGTTTTATCAGGACTTTCCATATTGAATCTTTGCTCCAATAACAGCTATTCTAGTCTACCTAAGCTGCTTGGATTTTTAGCATGCTACTGATACTCTGGCACTTCTCAGTCTTGATTTTTCATTTTCTTTTTTTTAAAAAAACTCTTACCTTCTGTCTTAGTATCATTTCTAAAACAGAAAAGTAGCAAGGGCAAGGCAATGGGTTAAGGACTTTCCTGTGGCTACACAGCTAAAAAGTTTTTGAGGCTGGTTTTAAATCTAGGTCCTCCTGACTCCAGGCTAGCTAGCTGCCCCTCAGGTTATTCTTATATTCCTCAAAAATTAGACCCTACTTTCTTTTCTTTAAGGAGAGATTTCCTTTCCCATGCCTTGGAATTTGCTCAAACACCAGAACCTATAGATTATGCCTCAGGGGAACATAAAATCTGTCAGGGTTATAGTACTTGTTCACAAAAAGTTCCATGTCTTCTAAATTTATATTCATGTTCATATGGTGACTCTGAGTCATCAAAAAAAAGGTGACAATATATTCTGTCTACTAAGGCAGGGAAATGTACTATATCATATGATGACTTCTATTAAATTTTTTTTCAAAAATATGGCCCTTGGATGATTGCTCCTCAGTTCAATTCTCCAGGGCAACTGTTCCAAATAAGGAGGTTTCATTGTGCCAATAATAAATCTTGGTCAGTGTTTAGCCCTTTGAAATGTTTTGCCTTTATTTCAGAGAGAGAAGACTCCTGCTTCTCTTGTTTGAGCCAATGCACCTAAAAGTGGTATGAGGAGAAATTCTGGTTATTTAAGATGGTATCCATCAACCAACGTTTGGGAAACTATCAAGCAGTTATGCAGATATTTGGCAATTAAAGGAGAAGATACTTTTTCATGAAGGCTTTTCCTTCCATGCAGTCCTGATACTTATAGATATGCTACTGCCTTATATTGGACCAAATGCACTCAGATACTTTTTATGGCCCCAATTTGCTTCATCAACTCTCTGAGGACAATTGCTTTCAAGCAAGTCTTCCTAGAAACGAGAAGCCCAACGAAGGGTAAGGTGACCACCTGCCCTCACCAGGGTCAATCCACTAGTTCATTGTAGATGCCTGGCCATGCCGCATGGCTGAAATGCTCTCCATCCACTCCTACCTGGCTTTTTTCAAGCTCAAACTCAAGCAGCAGTCTTTGCCAGAAGTATTTTAGTTAAACTTGCTCCCAGTGCCTTCCCCACCTTATATTTGCTTTGTATGTATCTCACATACATTCATAGATGTTTACTTCTCTCCCATTGGAGTATAAGCTTCTTGAGGGGAGGTGCTGTGTTTGCCTTTGCTCATAATCTCTAATACTTCCAATAGTGCCTGAAACATATTGAACTTAAATGCTTATTGATTTGGTTGATTAACAGTAGAGGCAAGTCTTTTTTACTTCTGCAAACTCTTAATGACCTTATTCAGTGAAAAGACAGCCTTTGTTCCAAATGAAACTTTGCCAATATTTCATTTTTTTAATATATCACAAGCACTTCTTTAAAAATTCTATTGATGGGGGCAGCTGGGTAGCTCAGTGGATTGAGAGCCAGGCCTAGAGATGGGAGGTCCTAGGTTCAAATCTGGCCTCAGACACTTCCCAGCTGTGTGACCCTGGGCAAGTCACTTGACCCCCATTGCCTATTAAAAATTCTATTGATGCCTTTTGTTTTGACGTTGTTGTCATTTCTGAATAGGCCCTTCCTCAGCCTTCCTATATAAGAAAATTAAGTCAACCAAAAATTAAAGCAAATTTAGGTTAAACAAAAGCAAGTGACATGTGACCAATCAAATTTCTTGTCATTTCAGGGAGTGGGGAGGGATGAAATGGATGGTGAGAATTTGGAACTCAAAATGTTTTAAAACAAATGTTAAAAATTGTTTTTACATGTAATTGGAAAAATTAAATATTGCTGAAAAGCAGAAGAAATAAGAAAGGTACCTGTATAGGGGCCCAAGGGTCAAGCTAAAGAAGTGGTCTGAAGCATCATGGGCAGGTCCAAGTTTGAAGAGAGCATGAAGAGTGGTGCTTCCTCACAAGCAAGTTCAGAGTAGAAATATTGCCAGTATGAGAAAAGGCTGCTGGAGTCAGAAGGCTACTGAGTATAAATCTCAGGTCTTCCACTTACTTAACCTCTGTAACCTTGGGCAAATACTTCACCTTTCTCAGCCTTAGTTTCCTCATCAGGGTATGGAGGTTAGAGTGCCAGACATTACCAAGAAGACTTGGTTTGAATCCCACTCAATTTGTGATCCAAAGAAAATAATTTAACATCTATAGGCTTCAATCTCCTTACCTGTAAAATGAAAGGATTATACTAAATGACTCCAAGCTACAAGGGACCTTCAACTCTGCAGTCTTTGCCAGAGACTTTTTAAATATCCTGTAGTTATAGATCCCATGATCCTTTGCACTGAGATAAATAGAATTAAGATTATTCTATTCTTTTAGGTCCTTTCTTCAGACCTTGGGAGGAAATAGCTTCACAAGACTGGAATCTTATTGCCTGTTTGCCCTCACCTTCTAATAGGAACAATGATCATCTATAGAATTGTAAAGCATTTTTGTACCTGGGGAAGAGGTGGAAAGGTGACACACAGATGATGGAGAAATCCCCTTGGGACTTGAGGGTAGAGAGGGAGGACCTCCCCCTGCAGATCACCAAGTAGTTCCCTGTCCAATTCAACAAGCATTTGTAAACATTTATTAATTTATGCACAAACACTACTGTGGGCATTAAGGATGTCCCAAACTAAAACAAGCAATCCCTGTTTTCAAGGAAAGTATCTTCTCTTGGGAGCTGCAACATTTAAACAAGTAAATAAATACAATATAATTTGAAAAGGAAGATAGGAACACATGGGGGGGGGATTAAGAAGCTTGCCTACGGCAGGATGATGGGAACACTGTAGTACATGAGCTGAACCCTGAAGAAAGGTAGGAATTCTAAGGTGAAAGTGCATTCCAAGGATGGGAGACATGCCTATGCATGGATGGAAGAAGCTTGAATTCTGATTTAGAAGGTCTAACAAGTAAGTTAGTTGCCTAGAATATAGTGTGTTATGAAGGAGAACAACATGAAATAATCTTGAAATGTAGGCTGGAGTCAGACAAGGAAAGATTTGAAATGTCAAGGTGAGGAATTTGCCTAGAGGCAATGACAGCCATTGGAAGTTCTTAGAAAGGGGAGAGATGGGGTCAGAATAGTGTTTTTTAAAAATTATGTTGGCAGTTGTAGGGAGGATAAAATAGAGAGGAGAGACTGGTAGTCCAATTAGGAAGCTATTAGAATAGTCCAAATGAGACATAGTGAAGGGCCAAACTCTAGAGTAGTGGTGGGGAGGAGATTGATATAAGAGATGTTAGGAAGATAGAATTAATAGGACTTGACAACTGACTAGATATAGAAGATAAGGCAGAGAGAAGAGTCAAGGATGACACTAAAGTTGCAAATGCGTGTGCCTGGAAGGATGATGGTGCCCTCAACAGAAAAAGGAAGTTTGGAGGAGGAATAGGTTTGAGAAGTGGAGTGGGAATGATAATAAATTCTGTTTCGTGCATGGAGAGTTTGAGATGTCTAAATGGTATCCAATTAAATATATCCAATAGTCACTTGAGGATGGAAGACTAATGCTCAAGAGAGGGATTGGGGCTTTGGAAGTCATTGGCAAAGAAATGATATGTGCATCTTAATCTTTGGAAGTTGACGAGATTGTCCAGAAAGAGAATGTCAAGTAAGAAGAGGACCTGGAACAAACTCAGGCTGAGTGGATATTTATACAGTTAAAGGAAGGAGCAAACCCAGGAGCAAATCGTGCCATGAAAACTGAGAGTGTGAGTATTCAGGAAATGGTCAATAATCTCAAAAGCTGTATCAAAATTTAAAAGGCTGATGACTGAGAAAGGACCATTTACAGTTGAAGAATCCTTAATAATCTTAGAGAGAGAGATTGCAGTTGAGTAGTTGGAATTGGAAGCCTGATTACAAGGACTTGAGAAGTGAGTGGGAGAAACGGAGGAAAGGAACACAGAAGGAGTTAGCAGGAGCTTGGCTATGATGGAGGAGATAAATCAGTCGGTTGCTCTCTATTTTAAATAATTCTTCTCCCTAACTAGGTGTCAGGTCATATGTGGCCTATCCAGGTGGCAGGTATGTATGAGAGTGAGAGATATTTTCCACCTGCCTATATCTGCCACTATAATCCCAGTTGGTATGAAGAATTGATTCTGGGGACTCACTGTTCTCTTTTCAAGATGAAAGTAGATGAGGTCCAGCCTTGAGTGAATGGAATATGAACTTATTTCTTAAGCATGGGGATGGAAAGTGAATAGAGTTCTAGCCTTGGAGCTAGAATCATCTGAATTCTAATTCTACCATAGATAATTATTGGCTGGGTGACCTCAAGCAAGTACTTAACCTCTCAGTCTCAGCTTCTTCCTCTGTTAAAAGGAGATAATGAGCTATTCCATAGGATTGATGGGAGTGCAGATTAAATGTTATTTACTTATATAAATGGTGGCTATTATATTTGTGTGCCCACATCATCCTGTCTGTGAGAAAGAAGAGGTAGCAGAAGAAAGACCATCGTTATAGGCCATATAGTAGTTCCTCTAGGATCAGTACTAGCCTCAGTGCTTTTCTTCACTCCATCCCACCCTTAACCTTTGAAAGATTCAGTCTTCAGAGGAATTATACATTTAGAGCTGGATGGGGGCCCTAGATGCTAACTAGTCCAACCCTTTCATTTTTTTTAAACCCTTGTACTATGGTGTATTGTCTCATAGGTGGAAGAGTGGTAAGGGTGGGCAATGGGGGTCAAGTGACTTGCCCAGGGTCACACAGCTGGGAAGTGGCTGAGGCCGGGTTTGAACCTAGGACCTCCTGTCTCTAGGCCTGACTCTCACTCCACTGAGCTACCTAGCTGCCCCCGACCCTTTCATTTTACTAACAAACTAAAGCCCAGGGAGAGCAACAGTGACTTGCCTAGGTTCATACATCTGTTAAGTGGCTGAGGCATGATTTAAAGCCTTCCTGACTCCAAGTTCAGTGCTCTTTCACATTGCCTCTGAAGTGGTGTTAGTCCTGGATTCATGCAAATTCAAGCCGGATAGCCACCTGGTCCCCAACCCCCTAGGTCTAGGCTGGGTCCAGGGCCAGAATTGGAAGGAAAATAGAAGGCTAAGGGCAACCCATAGCACCTACTTGGAGAAGAGCAATGCTCTGCTTTACCATTCTCTCTTTCCCTTTGTCCAGCTATTGGACCAGATGGACCATGACCTAGCCTCCATTAGAAGTCCCTTGAAAAAGAGTGAAGCTGTCCCCACAAGTAAGATCCTGATTCCACTCCCAGTCACTCCTCACCATCCAATTACTATCACCAACTTTTCCTAGAACCAGCTCCCAATCAGCAGGCTTTATGTCTGCCTTATTCATATAAGAAATAAAAGACTTATCCATAGTCCTCTAAATTTCCTGCTCCAGGGAAAATCCAGATCCTGGACAAAGCTTTGACTGCCTTGTTCTGACTTTTGGATCCTATGTTCTGATGTTCAAATAAATGAATTGAATGAAAACATATTTGTTAAGTGTTTACTTTTAAGTATCAAGAATACAAACACAAAAGTGACACAGCCCCTACCAAAGAACTTATATTAATCTAAGGAGTAACAGATACATATAGAGAAATGGTGGCTTTGGGATGAGGTATTTTGGTCAAAGAAGTTTTAGAGCTGGTAAATTGTGTCTTTTCCTGTAGCAATGGCAATTCTGGAACTGGAAGTGCTAGGGAACTTTTTATTGAACCATGACTAATGTGGAGGCAATTAAGTAACACAGTAGATAGAGTGCCAGATCTGGAGTCAGGAGGACCTAGATTCAAATCTGGCCTCAGCTACTTCCTAGCTTTGTGACCCTGGGTGAATCACTTAATCCCAATTGCCTAGCCTTTGCCTCTCTTCTATCCTAGAAGTGCTACTAAGACAGAAAGTAAGGGTTTAAAAAAAGATGACTAGGGTGAAATATAAAGCATGACTGGGGCCAGGTAGAGTTATAAGGATACATTTAACCACTTTTCTTCTTTTGAAGTATAAAATTCTTGGGGGTATCTCATGAGGGAACCACATTGTGATTGCCTCTCTGAGACATATACAAACAAAGGGTGAAACATGGAACTCAAATTTTCACTTGGGCATAATTAGTGCCCTGAATGAATTGTTCTGCTATCTAGCACTGGGCATCAGAAGCTCATCTCAACCAATCTCAGCTTGCCTATCAGAATAGAATGCTGGCAGGTCCAAAATACTTCCATGACTGCAAATACTTGGGAAGTCCTGTGTCACAATAATAAGAGGTTTTATTAGTGACTATATTTTCTCTTAAGAGAACTAAACAGCTTTCTAAAAGTTCATTTAATTAAAAAAGGGAACAAGTGAATAGTTTCATTGGTAGTAGCATTTCCTTTCCAAGTAGAAAATTATAGATATGTTTTGTGATATTGGAAATTTGGGGATCCTTGAATTAATTTTGAGGTCCCTGATCTAAACTTCCTGTGGACATTTAGATCTCTTTCAAACTACATTTCCCATGATTCTTCTTGGATAATCAGGTGGGCAGGAAGTATAATAACGTAAACAGGAGTATAAAGACTAAGGACGGGATTGGTACTTCCCCTTTTCTGAGATTGTGGAGGAGGGAAGGAGCTGGCAAATGGTGGGTCCCTTTAAAATAACTCAACAGGCACAAGGCTTCATTTTTCTAAATGGCTTTCAATAAACCCTTTGAAACTATGATATTTTAAATTTTATCACTCTATATTAATTTTATTTCTTACAGTTTTCAAGCCAAAGAATTGCTACTTGTTACCCCTTTGTGCCTTGTTCATAGTCTGAGTTCCAAACTAATGCACAGGTTTAGCCCAGGGTCCAGAACTCAGTCCCCTTTCTTCTTGCTTTCCCATCCTTATTGAGATATTTGTTAGAAAATAGGCCAGTCAGTAAGGTATTCTGAGGTGCATATCCTACTGAAAATCCAGGTAGTGAATGAAATCAAAACTTTAATCAATTATCTGAGACCTTCACTATGATTACAATTAATAGTTTCTCCTTGACCTAGGGTCTCTAACAACTCTATCCCCAAAACTATGGAGGATTCAAATGTCAATTCTTTTTTCTCCTATTTTTCAAACTTGAAATATAGTTATTTATTTACTCATCCACTGACATAAATGAGCAAAGCTGGGTCAATGTAAAGCCAAAGCTGGGTCAGTGTAATGCCAAATGAAGAGTAGATAATCATACAGTTAATTTAGACTCTATGGAGAATTAAAGGGACAATTCCAATGTAATAGTTATGTCAATGGTGATAATGATGAGATATAGTGTATTCCTTTGCAAAGAGTTTTTTAAGCATTATCTTATTTGATCTAAACTACTCCATGAGTTAGGCGCTTTTTGCCCATATTACAGATGAGAAAACTGAAGCTTAGAAAAATTAAGCAACTCATTTTGGGTTGGCATATCTAATATGTTTCAGAGGCAGGATCTTAAAAAAAGAATAGTGGGGAAGAGACCCATAGATGGGATAGTGGCAGATCCTCTTAGGGATCCCCTGAATACCCAGCCGGGCTCTCCAGGTATTCTAACCTCCAGTTAGTGTGAGTGAAACTGAATCACTATATATATATATATATGTATATATATATATATCTTTTATTTTAAGAAGGGATGCAAACTGAGGGTCAGAACAAGGGGTCCCTAACTCTAAGGGATCTAGCTAATTTTCCAAAATCCTCTACATCCCTCACAAGAGAGAGCCTTCTGGTCTTCAAACTAAATTATCAGCTCTCTGATCCTATCTATGTATTCCCCTAAATCTGACTAAGCTACCTATCTATGACCCTTAGTAGTTGGTTAGATTTATTTCCCAAAAGCTGTCTCTGAAAACCATTATAAATGATCACTAATGGCTAAGTTCACCCCAGGGGTTTAACCCCTGAGGTAAAACCTCATATCCTGACAGGATTTTTTTTTAGATAAAACCTCCTGGAAAGCACAGCAGGTGTGGTCAGATCCTTTTCTAGATGTTTTCCAGTTAAATAGAGTACCTCCAAAGATGAATTAGGAGTATATCCCTTCTCCACAGTCGGGTTGAGGTAGATGAACTCCGAAAAGCTCACCTTTCCTCTACCATTCCCAGACAGGAAGCTCCTAACCTCCAACAGGAAGTCACATCACTCTCTAGCAGTTGTCACTTCCAAACTTCCTCCTCTGCCTTCTGCTTTCTAAAATCCTTTCCCTTGAGTTCCTAGTATGTACCTTAAAGTCAACCTTCCACTTCTCTTAAATCTTATCCTATCTCTAGCCTTTTCTCATTGCAATCTGAATTTAGGTCTCCCTGACTCCAAGTATATCACTCTCTCTACCACACAATGCCACTTTGGATATAAATCAGTTGGTCATATTGATAAATTAATGAATAATTTCTTGTACTCATTGGTTTCTCAGATCTCAGCCTCCAAGAATTCCTCTCTCCTTTCAACTTCTTCACCACTTAGTATCAATAATACTGAGTTGGCAGTTCACTGTATCTTGCTTTGTCATATTATGAGCCATTGGTTGGTTCTCACATTGTTATTTTACCTTCAGTAACCTGAGATGACCTTTTAGATATACCCAGTTTGGCTATTCTAGAGCCTGATGTCCATGCTTCTTCTATGTAACCTCCTTGATTGTCTGCTTGTATCTTTAAAAGGGATGAGAGAGCTGGTAGCTCTCGTTCTGCTCTCTTCTCTGCCATCTTGTTAGCTCTCTTTCACCTCAGCTCTAAGAAATGGGGCTGAAGGTGTTTGTCTCTGTTTTTTGTTGTTTGCCCTTTTCTGTTTCAGTTGCTGAAGGAGATCATCACCGACTAAGAGTTTGAGCCCTGTTGACCTTGGAGCCAGTACTACAGGTAGGATGGTGCAGTTAGCCTGCACCTTCTAGCTCTCAGGAAGCCCTGAACAGCCAGGGTACCTGGGACTCAATGATCAGGGGGGTTTTGGAAATGGAACTAGAATTATGCTCTATAGCAGTAATTCCCAAAGTGGGCACTACCACCCCCTGGTGGGTGCTGCAGCAATCCAGGGAGGCGGTGATGGCCACACTTCTTTTGTATTAAATTCTATTCTGAGTTCAATAAATAATTTCATAATTTCCAGGGGGCGCTAAGTAATATTTTTTCTGGAAAGGGGGCGGTAGGCCAAAAAAGTTTGGGAACCACTGGTCTATAGAAAGAAAACAAAACTATAAAGCTAGACAGGAGGCAGTGATGGTACAAACAAAAGGGAAGTGGCATTATATTTCCCATGTGTTGGGGGGAGTAACTTTGTATATTTGGGACAATCCCATTTAAAGCAAACATTTCCTTTGTAACAGCATAAAACAGAGATAACCCCTTCAGGCCCATTTCTCAGAGTGGAGATAAAAGAGGTACTTCCCTAGCTATTTGTCTAAAAAACTGAACTACAAGTTCCTGAAGACAAGGACTTTATCTTATGTATTCTTCTATCCCCCATAGCACTTAGCACAATGTTATTTCATAAAATATTCAATAAATTTCTCTCTCTCTCTTTCTGTCTCTTTCTCATTTAAAAAAAAAACTCTTATCTTCTTTCTTAGTATCAATTCTAAGACAGAAGAGCAGCAAGGGTTAGGCAATTGAGGTTAAGGGACTTGCCCAAGGTCACACAGCCAGAAAGTATCTGAAACTAGATCTGAACACAGGACCTCCTGTCTCTAGGTCTGGCACTCAGTCCACTGCCCCTAAATTTCTCTTAATGAATTTTTCCCCTTTCTGTTTTACTGCTGTGGCCATATTTATATCACCGTTATGGAATCTCTGAAGAGCAGGATCTAAGGCAGGCCAGTCAGGATAGCAGAAAATCCAAAGGTTTCACTTCTTTCTCTTCCTTTGAGTCTCAGACTGAGGTGCTGTGCTGATATGGGAATGGGGATGTGGTAATCTCAGCCTGATAAGTCTCATCATCTAAAGGGGTGAAGATTCTTCAGGCTATGAAGAGTGTTCTTTTTCCTACAATTTTTTAGAAAGTGGTTATTTTCTTAGGAGAAAACTACAGCCATTAATAAATATCATAGGGGCAGCTAGGTGGCTTGGGGATTGAGAGCCAAACCCGAAGATGAGAGGTCCTGGGTTCAGATCTAGCCTCAGATACTTCCTAGCTGTGTAACCTTACCTTAGACAAATCACTTAACCTCAATTGCCTAGCCCTTATTGTTCTTCTGCCTTGGAACCAATATTTAACATTGATTCTGACAGAAGGAAAGGGTCTTAAAATAAATAAATATATCTCCTAGTGATTGTGACATAAAACTCCTAAAACCCTTTCTTGTCATCTCTAAATGATCATTTGGTTTGAAATCTTATCTTGAAAGAGCATTAGAGTCTGGACTTTGGAGTAAAAGGATCTGAGTTCAAATCCCTCCTCTGGTATTTAAACCTTGTGTGATCTTGGGCAACCTCCCTATGTCTTATCTGTAAAATAATAGATGGTCTTTGAGGTCTATAGCTATGATCCTATGATTTTTCTCCCTAAATATGCTTCTCTCTTTAAAAAAAAACCCTTGCCTTCTTAGAATCAATTCTATGTATTGGTTCTAAGGCAGTTGAGCAGAAACAGCTGGGCAATGGGTGTTAAGTGACTTGCTCAGGATCACACTGCTAGGAAGTCTCTGAGACCTGAACCCGAGACTCCCATCCCTAGGGCTGGCTCTGAATCCAGTGAGTCACTTAGCTGCTCCCATCTGCTTCTTATTTTGGTTTCACCATTCCTATCAGTGGCATCATCATCTTTCACTCTAACAAAAATCAGCTTCTTTACTTTGGGGTTATCGCCAACCCTTCCTTTACCTTCACCTCTCATATTTGATTAATTGCCAGTTCTTGCATCTCTATAACTTCTCTTTAATCCATCCTATCCTCTCAAATTCCATGGCTACGACCCTACCACAAGCGGGAATTTTACATTTTTGTCTGTTTCTTTGTATTACTACTTCATTGTAAAATACAGGTTCAAAA